>NC_050607.1:20045759-20251397 GCF_013368585.1 Megalops cyprinoides | reverse complement strand
ATAGGCCCACGAGCCTACATACCTTACCAGTTTATGATTTACGTCAACGTGCCACAACGACTGTGGCCCAGGAACGGGAGTACTGCCTCCTTGAGATCAAAGATGCACGTAGGGTCCCTTTAAGGACACCTTCTGGATCCACTCTGTTCATGCTCTTGCGAATGCAACATTGTTGAATTTTATGGCCCATGGAGAGCAAGTGCCCTGTCATCATCTTATGCCAGTATTCGGGAACTGGCTCAGAACATTCTCCACCAGAGTATCTAGATCTGCATCACTTATGTCGGAGTACTTATGCTGCCCGTCCAATTGAAATTCTTTCAGACGGTGTCTTACAGTGTTTGGGTGAACACCAAGACATGCTTCTATTCTTACAGCTGAGTACCCACAATCTACAAACTGCGCAAGACTGTCATAAGATATATTCAAACGTGGCTTCCAATAGCACCACACGATTCAGGGCAGAAGACTTAACTGAACGAGGGGCTCCGGATCGTTAAAAGCAACCTCTCTTGTGGCCTCGGCCACCAGCTCCTCTAGCCTTGGGTTTATCAGTACCCCGCTGGATTGGGCATTACTGATAAAACTACAATGCCACTCCAACTGAATCGACAATATTTCATCGTTTATTTGGTTCTGAGCTAAATTCCTGCAAAAATGCAGTTTTTTGTAGAAAGAATTCTTCTACTTCTCCAACTGTATGTGCTGCGGCCATTGGCGGTTAGAGAACGCTGACAGATATTCACAATACTTACTGTATGCCAGGAGCGCGGCCAGGAGTCCCAAATACAAGATGGTGCTCGAACTCTGAAGAACAAGTCATGGGTAATCGATCCAGATCACAGTGGATGGGCGGGGCCATGTGATTGACAGCTGAACAGCAAACTAAACTCTAACTGCTCAAACTCTTGCAAAAGTAAATGAAAGGCACTTGAAGTAAATGGTGGCGCATGTAACCGAATGAACCTGAAATGAAGCACATCCATCAAAATGAAATATAATTTCAGCTTCAAATTAAATTTTGCTTCAAATTAAATGGCATTTAATTATCATTGATAGTTTTAAATTGTATGAATTTTATTTCTAATTTACGTTTAATTTAAATATAACTTCAAATTAAATTGCATTTAATTATCACTGATAGTTTTAAATTAGGAATTTTATTTTCAACGTTATTTTTAATTTAAATGTAACTTCAAATGAAATTGCATTTAATTATCATTGTTAGTTTTAAATTGTATGAATTTTATTTTTCTAATTTACTTTTAATTAAATATAACTTCAAATTAAATTGCAGTTAATTATCACTGTGTGGTAGGAAAAAACTGTATTAGCTTAGCAACACTGTGTATTAGCATGAGCTCACCGACAAAAAATTGTATTAAGTGCAACGTGCTGGCCTGGGGATTACTGTAGGGCAGGTGTAATGGACTCAGAGAGCTTGGGCCACTGCCAACTTAAGTTTGGAAGGATTCCACCCGTTTTAAAAAAATATAGCTTGGCTTAGCGTGAAGATAATGGAAGAAAAAAACCAGAGAAGCCTGAGACAAAATAAAGAATGGTTATGAGAGACAAATAAATAATAGTGTAAAAGTTTAATCAGACTGAAAAGGGGAAAAGAGGGAGGACCAAGAAAGGGGGGCTAACAGGTAAGCCCCGCAGTGGGAAGGTTTAGGAAAAAGGTATATAAGAAAAGATAGTTGAGGGGTATCCTCAGACCTGGGTCTCAAGGGTGAATGTGACTGCTTTGCTCCACGTGGACCAGCCCGGTTTACTGTATGTGATCTTTGATCTATATGCAATAAACCCATTTACATTAAACTTTGAGGTATAACTTGTATTAATTTTGGAGATTGTTATTTCTATATTTAAAATAGTATATTAAAGGCACAAGATCGGAAAGGAACCTCTGGCGGCGAGTGGTGGAGCTACCACAACTGATAGTTTTAAATTTAGGAATTTTATTTTCAACTTTATTTTTAATTTAAATGAACTTCAAATGAAATTGCATTTAATTATCATTGATAGTTTTAAATTGTATGAATTTTATTTTCTAATTTACTTTTATGTGGTAGAGAATGTGAGGCCTTATGTGAGGCCTAAAGCACTAGTATGCACTAAAGCACTGTTATTAATGAAAGGCATTATATTAAGTACTACAATAATAAGCATTACATGATATTGTTGTTTTACTACATAAGCACTATAATCAATACTATCATTAGGTGCTTATTAATTGAAGTGCCGCTATTGGAAAAGCATTAAGTACTGTTATTAATATGCTGTGATTCTGTATGATTATGGGTTTGGGTAAGGCCAGAGGTTATTCTAGGTTATAAGTATTTGAAAGCTATTGCAGGACAGTTGATGTCAGGATATGCAACCTTGAAGAAGGAACACTGCCTTCAGCATTGCCCTTCCTTGGACGTCACCCCAGAACCTTTGTGCGCTATGTTGTTGTTTCATAGTCATGCCATCCTCTTCTATTGGTTCATAGTCTACGCTTATTGTATCTTCTCTCCCTTCACTTCTATTGGTTCATAGTCTACGCTTATTGTATCTTCTCACCCTTCACTTTTATTGGTTCATTGTCTACGCTTATTGTATCTTCTCTCCCTTCACTTCTATTGGTTCATAGTCTACGCTTATTGTATCTTCTCTCCCTTCACGTCTATTGGTTCATAGTCTACGCTTATTGTATCTTCTCTCCCTTCTCTTCTCCTATTGGTTCATAGTCTACGCTTATTGTATCTTCTCTCCCTTCTCTTCTCCTATTGGTTCATAGTCTACGCTTATTGTATCTTTTTCCTCTGACTCATAGTCATGCCACCTTCGCTTATTGTATCTCCTCCCCTTGACATGCCCCTACAGCATGTCAGCCTGTTTTTGCCCCTTTTAACATATGCATCCCATTTTAGTTTTATATTTTCTTTTATGAGTTATACAGCTAGAAAATAACAGCTGATTGCCTGCATTGGCCTAGCTGACATCTACTGACAAATGCTTGCAAACTGTATGTGGATTTCCTGCAATTTGTCATAGTTGCCCATCATAGTAGTGCTGAGCTAATGGCCCCCCTTTGCAGGGTTTAGTTCTCCTGGCCCATCTCCTGGACCGTGTCCAGACGGGGCCTAGTTCTTACATTAACCCTTTGTTTTAAGGCCTAACCTTGTAGCTTATGACACATAGAAATCTGTGTGCCTTCTTACTGTCTGGCTAACGGAGTTATTTAACCCTTTTTATTATTTAAACGTGGGCCTGGAAATAATGGTGATATTCCAGGCATATATGCTTAAAAATAAAATGAACTCTGTATTATTCAATTATGTTTAAAAATCATATAGGTGTGGAGTGGAATTAATGGGAAATTTCAGAAGTGTTATGTTTAAGAATAATATACAATTTATGACTATGGTGTTTATGGGATTTTCTAGGCGGGGTAAATGTAACAGTTTAAAAATTAAATAATGGTGTATCAAATGGAAGATGGGGTGATCTTGAAGGGGGAGCCTGGGAGGAGTTGGAAGTTGGGGTCTGAGATAGGAGGAGTGAGAAAAGGCATAAAGGATGGATGCAGGATGAGGGGAGGGCAGAATGTTTGGGGATATGCTTGTGAATGCATTGTAACCTGTTGCTCCGCGGACCAACCCGGTTTGCTGTATATGACTGATCACCATATGCAATAAACCAAAAGCTAAATTACATCAGACTCTGTAAGAACTCTTATTTATTTTCCAGAAGGCACCGAAGTGTGGAGGAAGGCCCTTGGTCCCTCTGGCCCAAGGCCGGAGGATAGGCACCACATTTAATTTAAATATAACT
Organism: Megalops cyprinoides; assembly: GCF_013368585.1. Lineage (NCBI taxonomy): Eukaryota > Metazoa > Chordata > Actinopteri > Elopiformes > Megalopidae > Megalops > Megalops cyprinoides. The sequence goes on along the minus strand of NC_050607.1, from coordinate 20,247,575 downwards.
TCAAATGAAATTGCATTTAATTATCACTGATAGTTTTAAATTTAGGAATTTTATTTTCTAATTTACTTTTAATTTAAATGTAACTTCAAATGAAATTGCATTAAATTATCATTGATAGTTTTAAATAACATGAATTTTACTTCCCAATTTACTTTTAATTTAGTTTTTGTTACTTCCACCCCTCATAGGAAACAGGTCTGCGAGAGGAAGCTGAAGGTTCTGCAAGGTAGAGCCGCCTGTGGCGGCAGGCCGCAGACAGGGACGGTCGCCCTCTGCCACCTGGCGGTCAGCACAGTACATTTAGCCAAGCTAGACGTGTGAAATTTCAGCTCCCAAAACGACTTTGGGCTATTTTTACTGATTTTTTGTGGTCGAAATAGGAATGATAGACCTCTCAAACAGAATTTCGAAGATCACTGTCAATCAAACTGTGTTGTTCAAGGCATCATCTCAAGCACATGGATACTTAGCATATTTCAACAAAATTACCATTACCACCATGATTTTTCTACAATTATTTCATTTTTAAGGGAGAATAAACTTTATCTAATGGTTGAATGTAATATGGAATAAATGTAATAAATCATTCACTGTTTGGTTGCTTACAAAATATAAATAAGGAGGAGAAAGTGTTCTTTTTTTTAAAAAAAAAAAAGAAAGAAAAAGAGTTTAAGAACACAAACACAAGTAAAATTTTAAAAATGATGAAAAAAGTTTTTTTTAAATAATTAAAATAAAGACAAGAACAATTTAACTATACAATATTTACAACTTAATGTCCGCTAGTGTTATGGCCACAGTCATCGCCAGGATCCCGTGTGCATATTCAGGGTCACATCCTTAAGTCATGGCCGCCTGGGGGAGAGTTGGAAACGCTGCTTGTGCACCGCACTGTGCCACAGGAGACCAACGATGAAGGGGGCTGATGTTGCATGCCCCTAAAGGAGAGGACTGCAGCTGGCTTTCAGAAAACAACACAACCACTGAGCGAACAAAAGAAACGCGGACTGAGCTGGCCTGGGCCAAGTTGAGGATTGCACGCTGGAGCTGGCCGGGGACGCAAGAGAGATTGCATTGTGGGGTCAGTGAGGTGCCTCAACCCGGTAAGCACCTTTATCTTTGTTGGCTGTCATTTCAAGCCCAGGATAATTCAACTGTGGTACAGTTGAAGGAGGCGTGCAAGGAATGTTAGGGTGTGGCAAGGGAGGTTTCCCCGTAGACCAACAATGCTTTTAGCACAGTTTGCCTCCTAGCTTACCTCTTGTGTCCACCCATAACACTAGCCACTGCTCCACAGTTCTGCCGTCGGCCCGGGAGAAGGTCTCCCTCTTGTAGCAGCTGTGGCCATATTCCTTGGTCTTGGGTTGGCCACAGAGCCTGCACGTGAAATGGGAGACCTTCCGAAATGGCTTCAAGTGCAGTCCTTCCTCCCGAGCAGGACGTTCCTTCTGCCTTCCTTCTTCCTTCACCTGCTGGAGCCTGTGCCTCCATGCGGTGGTCCGCGGAATAGGTCTAGCAGGAGAGGCGCTGGCGGCTGCGGATGGAGCAGTGGCGGCTGTGGAGGGGGCACCCACGCTGGTGGACAGGGTGGCTGTGGTGGCTGAGGCCGAGAAGGAGGATAAGCTGTCCTTGGCAGCGGCGATGATGAGGTCGTACACTTCCGGGGCCAGCGGCCCTTTGATGGTGGCAGCCAGACCAGAGGCGTCACGGGCAGGTGGTGCTGGAGAGGCTGGTCTAGCTGCTCGGGCTGCTGTGGCAGAGTCCTTGGGGCAGGCAGGGGTTCTGCTGCCATCTGGGGTGCGCTGGGCCCCGGGACCACCATTGCGATGGTCTCCCTCATCATTGCCTTGCTCCTCTGGTTGTGCCTGCGAAAACCAGACACAAAAAAGTGGACATTAGTAATCAGGAACACACACACATCATGGCACAAAAAGGATCGGGTCTTACCATTGGGTAAGGGTCCGCTGATTAACATCGTATAGCTGGATGCGGGTGCTCGCCATGAGGGTGAGGCAATTCAGGACGTTGTCCTGAATCCGACGGTAGTCCCTCATGTCGGCACCCCAGTGATGAATGCGGACCCCGCGATCGTAGTCGCCTCGCGACTGTGAGCGTGGCACAGTTCTAGCATGACGGCTTCCACAAGCCTGCTGGCCTTTGGAGACTGTGCCGCACCCGCCCCCTGGCCCAGGACGACATTGCAGAGAAGAGAGAGAGAGAGAGTGTGTGTATGTTAGTGAGGGTGGGTGACTGACAGGACAAGAACCCAAGCATGGAAGTGTACTTGCTGTGAATGCTTACCGCTTCACGCTATCCGCTCCTGGTGTGTGAGCGCGCCGGTGGCTCGTCTTGAAGCGGCCCTGGACGAGCTGGTCCTGGTGGCGTGGGGGGAAGGTCACCGCCGCCTTGTCCCGGTCTGACATCTTCTGCCAGAGAGCAACGATCCCTCTGGCTTGTCTCTGGGTGACAAAGGTGTGGTGGTGCAGCTGCACGAGGGCATGGGCCAGGGCCACGACGTGATGGTAGCCGCCGTGACCGTCTGGCCCGACTACGTCCTGCAAGAAAGCGCAACACAGAGACAGCTCGTGAAGCCACACAGCAAACCCACAGCTGACCATCACAACAGATGTGAAAACCGTGCTGTCACGTCCTCCTCTACCTCAGCCTGCTGCACCTCCATCCCGTGGTCAGTGCCGCCGTCTCGGGATGGAGGTGGGCGGGTGGATCCCGACTGGGACATCAAGGCCTCTGCGATGACGGCGGCGGCGGGCGCACCGCTGGGCTCCGCTGCCTGGAGGAGAGCAAAGTGGTGTTCTAGGAGATGGATCTCCTCCACCACCTCCTCCTCCTCAAAGCCCTCATCGCCATCTTCCCAGTCCTCCTTGGCCTCTTCGGTCCCATCCGGAGTGTCGGGATCACCCAGATCCCGCTGCAGCACAGTGCCCGTCTGGGACTACAGGTACTCCACCCCAATGAGTTCCCCTACGCAGACAAACACACACGGGTGTTAAATCACAGATGCCGCAAAGCAGCAGCAACAAGGTGCTGTCGCTCAGGTAACTTACCTGTGTACTTCCTGGGCTGGGTGTAGGTGTCAACTGGCGTGAGCCCAAGGAATTTGTGGCTCAGCTGGTTGAAGCTGTGCTGTAGCTGGACACTGTAGCAACGCAGCGCCGAGCGTTGTCCTCCCTCGACTGCCGCCCTGCCGCGGTTCTTGTTCCCCTGCACCAGGCCCTCCAGCAAGTACACCTGAAAGTGTACGTCGCTCGCAGATGTACCTAAAACAAAGAGCAGAGCCGCACAGTTAGTTTGAGAAGAACTAAACAAACATATATACAGAAAGCTTTTCTGCACGCGCGCACGTGGAAAAAAGACTCGCCTGGAATAAAGCGGCACAGGTGCAGGTGGAACGACTCGAGGAAAGTGGAGCCTCTGGCGCACCTGTAGATGGGAAGTTTCACCCCGCCTTTGGTGAGCTCCCCCGTCTTGGAGTAGAGCTCCACTCCCGCGGGGTCCTGGATGCAGTCGAGGTGCCGGCGCTGCGTGCTCCAGATCTCTTCCATGCGGGCGCGGTCGATCAATGCGTCCCCCATGCTGTCCGTCACCTCCCAGAAGGCGTCCAGCACCTCCCGGAGAAGCCACTCCGTCTCGGCCACACCACGGGTGCGGCGCCGACAGTGATGGGCGAGCTCCTTGCCAGACAGCTTCACGTGGGCGTTCCTCCCCTCAAACTGCTTGGCCTCCCTCAGGTAGGCGACGTCCTCTGCGTCCCACTCGAAGATGGCAAAGGAGAGCCTCGCCATGAAGGGGCCGTAGAGCTGGTGGCTGTCAGTGGTGACACCTCTTGCGAAGCGACACATGAGGTGCCACACGTCGAGTCTGACCACCAGCTTGTGCCACTCGTGGAACATCTGCGATGTCTTGGCCTGTCCCACGGTGACACATCAGTCCCGGTCCACGTACAAAACCTTGGGAGGGACCTTCCCGGCTTCGCGGTACTGCCGCATCAGCCCAGCCGCCATGTCGGCAAGTCCGTCCCCCTTGGCCGACGTTGGTGACCCAGGCGGCCGTCCCGGTGTCACCTCCCGCAGTGCCGCGCCCGGTGCCCGAAGCTTGCGAAGCACGGAAAGGTACAGCATCGACTGCGCCATCCACTCCCTGGTGTGCTGCTCCACCAGAGAGGCACGGAGGCGAGACGCACAGTTGCCCAGAGTGCGCTCCTTTAGCAGCCTGATCACCGCTCTGTCGCAGGACAACCTGGGAGGGAAATCACAGTTGCTGTGTTGAAATGTATTAAAGTGACTTACTTGTACGTGAGAACAGCTGGGAATTGCTCGCGAAGGGCGATGTCCAGCTGTTCCAAGATGTCCCGCGACCAGCCCGCCAGCTTCTTGTGACAGGAGCCGCATTCAAGGTACTCAGTACCCATGAAGTACCAGCCGCTCCTGTCCAAGACCCTCTGGACGGTTTTGTAGAGTCCAGCGCCCACGAGCTTGCCCCCACAGGCAGGGCAGCGGAAGTGGTATGCCCACATCCTGTAGGGCAGCCGGAGGCAGAAGGGGCGCTGGAAGAAGGGGTGGGCTGTGGCGGGTGGCTGCGTGTAGAGGGGCCGGGCGCCTGGCGGATACCACCACAGGTGGAGTTCAGAGGTGAGGACAACCTGCCCGCTGGCTGTCCTCCTGAACAGTGCCCGGCCCATCCACTCGTGCTGCTCCTCGGGTAGCGTCAGCCTCCAGGCACATGGTAGCAGCTGAAACACACAGCGGGATCAGACCGTTAAGGCCCATTTATACCCTCCGGTAATAACGGAAACGGACGTTTTCATCCGGTTCCGGAGGTCGTTTCACCCATCAGTTTGTCCGTTGGTCAAGAGCTTAGCAATCCGGTGAGCTCCGGGCGAAACGGAGCAATACCACATAAATGTGTGGGGGCAGTAGAGAGTCAGAAGTGTACAATTTCGAAAGTCCACGAAGAAGAGTGGGGTCTACGTCACATCCTTCTTTGGTCTACGTGAACTGTCAACACTGGACATTTAAAAATGGCGGCTAATTTGTAGGAGAGGATTTGCGAGTTGGTGAGGGGCTATGTACATCTGTACGACTCCACCGTACCGAGTCACCGTGACAAACAGCGTTGTAAAAACAGCTGGGAGGAAATAGCGGCAGTTGTGGGACTCCCGGTCAAAACAGTTGTTAACAAATGGACCCTTGCCCGTGACCGTTACGTTCGGGCGCACAACAAGGCAGCGGCAAAGAGGAGTGGGGATGCCGCTGGAGGACCCGAACATCCTGTCCTCCAGCGTCTAGCCTGGCTGAAGGTGCATGTGAGGCACCGAAATACTGCATCCAATTATGATGTAAGTGTATTATATTTATGTTTATTTTATATTTATTAGTATTTAATTATTTGATCATTTATTTGTGCTTTGTAAAACCATCAGTGTTAATGAGTTCGTTGTAGGTGCCATAGTCACTCACTTTGGTTATTCATGTCACATATGAATCAGTATTGGTTATATTATCTGTATTATTAGCCTAATAATAATAATAATAATAATAACAATTTTGTATCTTTACAGACTCAAGATCAAGCGGGGGGAGAGGAGCTGGAGGGAGAGGAAGAGAGGGAGGAGGACGACAACGACAATGAGGGTGTTTCCCTGCCTGCAGGGCCTGTGTCCACATCAGCACATGTGGAAAGTACCCCCTCTCAGAGTCCCCACCCTGGATCTTCAAAAAAGAGGAGGAAAAATTCTATGGACGAGGTGGATGCTGCATTGCTGGCAAGGCTGGAGGAGTTACGAAAACAGGAGCAACAAAATAAAAATGTCTTCAGCACCTTTACAGCCTATCTAAACACCGTGCTTCAAGAGCTTCCTCAAGCTGAAGCAAAGAAGCTGATGAAAGAGATCCAGCAGCTGATGTTTAATTATCAGTAAATTATCAGTAAGATGTAAAGTGTTTTTATTACTGTTTTTACTGTTTCACTGTTTTACTGTTTTTTTTTACCAAAGAGTTATGAAGCAATAGGTTCTTGTGGATTTAACTGTGTGTGTGAATTTTGTACCATCCCTGCTACTGAGGCTTGGGATACGCGCTGGGCGCGCAAGCCTGAGTAGTGAGTGAGTGCTCATTCAGTTTTGATGCCTTGAGTGAGAGTAGAGTATACTGTAAATAGTCATGAGAACACAGAACACATTGAATGAGGTGTGTCCAAACTTTTGGCATGTAGTGTATACACTATGTATTTGTTCATATGCTTTTCAGTTATCAATTTAGGTGTGTGCGTGTGTGCTCTTCTTTCAAGAATTTGACCATTGTATTATATTTTAGTTATATTTGCCCTTGCACTGTTCACTGTTCCCAGTGCCTATGGAGCTTAACTGTACTGTTTTAGGAAAATAAATTATCACTTTGTAATTGCCATTTTCCGACTGCCGGTATTTATTTGAAAACTTATTTAATTGATGCTTTTGCATTTTCCATGTCAAACAGGTTACTCCAAAATGCACTAGAATACAGTAAATTGCATCTAAGAAATCCATGGGGGATTTCCACCACAATACACATATAAAACATATACAACAAGGTAAAAAACTAACAATAAAAAGGGACCTAGTTTAAAAGTGTGCCACGTCTGACATGCCTGTCCTGCCACTCAATTCTTCCTTGGTCTGTTTGGAAATATTCCTTAAAAATCTCCCTAACAACCATGCCATCCTGCGTGGCTCTTGCAGCTGTGATGCGGCGGGTGGGGAGGAGGTTGGTGTCTCCCTGAATCACCTGTCTCCATTCTCCAGGAGCACCTTCCGTGTCGACCATTCCGGGTGGTATGTACCGCTGTTGTTCAGGGAGGGATTGGTCTCCTTTGGACAGGAAATTGTGCAGAGCCACACATACCTTTGTGACATCCTCTGCTGTTTCAATTGAGCACTCCATCGCCCTTCCGAGGATCCACCACCGGGCAGCAAGAATGCCAAAGGCGTTTTCGATGACTCTCCTGGCTCTCGAGTGCCGAAAATTGTAAACCTTTTCCTCCAGAGACAGTTGCTGAGATCCTATTAACAGAATATAATTAGGCTATTAGAAATTATATTTACAGAGGATAAACACATGTTGCAACAATGTAGCTAGTCAGAGCCTTTGGGTAAAAGGCAATAAGGCTCCATTATAATTAAATCTTAATGTCAAAAATGAATTAAAGATTTATTAGAAAGGCTACTCCACTCACTTACCAGGGAATGGGCGCATTAGATTTATCTTTTGTGGAAACGCTTCATCGGCCACAAAAACCGGAGGTGTGAGAACATCTGTTCCAGGCAGAGGAGCATGTAGAGGCAGAGGGAGACGTCCCTGGATTAGCTGCTGTCCAAACTTTGTTCTTGCGAAAACCCCAGCATCACTCTCCTTGCCGAAGGCTCCGATGTCAATGAAAGTGAAGCGATAATGTGCATCACAGGCAGCCATCAAAATAAAACTAAAAAAGCCCTTGTAATTAAATAAACTACTGCCGCTGTTTGCCGGGGCTTTCACGCGGACATGTTTCCCGTCCAGGGCTCCAATGCAGTTGGGGTAATCCCATAACCTCCAGAAATCTCCACGGATGGCTTCCCATCGCTCTCCATGTGGGAATCTGGCGTGGTCCTGCAAAACTACCCAGAGAGCCCGGCACACCTCCTTGATGATGTTGGACACCATCGCGGTGCCCAATTTGTAACTTGCCGCCAGGGCTTGTTGACTAATCCCAGCAGCCAGAAATCGGAGAGTGAGGGAGAGGCGCTCTGCCTCACAAACGGGAGCTCTATGTGACCCTACATGGGTGATTTCTGGTGTTAACTGGCGAAGCAAATAGTCAAAAGTTGCGGCGGACATACGGAAATAGGAGAAATGCCTTTCTTCATCCAGTTCCCGCATCGGCAACACGAGTGAGAAAAATTCACCGTTCACAAATCGGTCTTCATTCAGTGGCCTTACATGCCACCGCCTCGCAGACCTCTGATTCTTTCGTTTTCTCCTATTTCTCAATACTGTCAGTATGATAACCTCCTCTACTGAAGCCATTACTGTTGCCGGTAAGCAGCTGACCACTGTATGCAGCCAAAGATACTTAAGTTATCTTCCTTGAAACTCTCTGATGCAGCTGACAGAAGCGTTGACAAGGCAACGGCTGCCATGACAACGGCTCTGTAATTTACGACTCAACACTGCCCCCTAGAGGACACACTGACAAAACGCTGAAAACGGACAGAGGGTATGAACACCAGCTCCGGGAGCAACGTCTGGAAGGGAAAGACAAATTTCATCCGGATCTGGAGGGTATAAATGGGCCTTTAGTGTGCTGAACTGAATGTAAAACAGACACACGCACATAAACACACATTAACACAATCGCCATTCCGATCGTTACACATACATTACACGTGTGTTATACACGTGTGCACGGCATGATTGGGTTTTTGTAAAAATGCGTGCTTATGGGGAGAGTCGACCTCAATGCCAGCGGCCAGCAGCTCAGCGTCTGAAGGAGCAGCAGGGTCCGTGGATGCAGCGCCTGCTCGTACAGGGAACAACAAAGCACCGATTACGCGCCGACGCATTTATAAAAGCTGATATTCATCGCACAGACTTTTGCGTAGATACTGTAGTTACCCGGACGTGGGAGAATATGTGCCGGCTGGGCTTTGGGCGTCCTCTGCTCCTCATCCCGGGCCAGCACATACCTCTTCAGGTCGTGCATCTTGGACCCTGCTCCCACCTTCAGCTGCCTCACCCACTGCACATAGCTGTAAAGATAACAGAGCAAACACAAAATTAATCTCTCCGTCGCACACGCGCACACAAACGCACACACACGATACTTACGATCGACTCTCGGCATCCCTGGCCTCATACAGGGACTTCAAAGTGCGGTGGCCGTGCACTCCGATCCCCACCAGGCTGTCATCCAGGCCCCTCACGCTCTGGGAACCCTTGCGCATTCCTACGCCTGGCGATGGTTTCCGCCATCGCTGGGAAGAGCCTGGCGTAGGAGGCAAGGGCGTCCTTGTTCTGCATGAGGGGTGTCTGCATGCTGTCCCCGCCCTCTCTCTCCCCCTTGTGGGACACACCGATGGAGGACGCGTAGCCCACGTCGTTCTCCAGCAGCCACCAGAAGGTGTGACCCCGGTACTGACTGAACTGCAGCTCGCTGTTGGCCAGCACCGCCTGGAGGTCTTTTGGGTCACCGCCCTTCTCTGCCACCCTAGCCCTCGCCTCCGCGCGAACCCTGTCGGCCCTCTTTATCTGCCAGGCAGCACCCCCCCCCCCCCCCTGCGGTATTGAAGGGCCACCGCCTGTGCTGCGGCAGAGGGCTGAAGGGTTAACTCCTGGGACAAGGGCTCAAAGCGGAAAAGTGGCGCAGAATCCATTTTCTACAAGGAGAAGAAGACAAAAGAAATTAAAGCACACTGTATGGAAAGCATTTTGAAGACATACACACACAATGAAAGACAGTAATTACACTGATCACACTGCTAATACACATGAAACTTTTACACTCCCCGTGGAGCTGTTACAATAGCACAATAATGCACAGTTTGACAGTGGTTTACACACGTGGCCGTTCATTCACACACGTGTTTAACATAGCAGGGGTCCCATTTACACATCTAAAACATATTTAGACCTTTTATTTCGATTCCACACTGTTGTAACAACATCTCAGGGGTCTGAAAGGGTTAACCAAACAGTCTGATCGCGGTTTAAATGCATTTTGAGAGGTCGCCAGGTGATTTTAGAGCACTGATTGAAATTAGCATTCAAACGCATCGGAATGAATGAGCTAATAGCGGGTAACCGTGCTAATGCTTCTAAAGCGTACTTAAACTTTGAATTTAGATGGCACATGGTAGTAATACAATCATCTCCCAGGTGCCAACATATGAACCAAATACACAGATCGTGTTTTAAAGGCATTTTACCGCCGCGATCAATCTTCTACACTAGCGATTACCAGTAGTCAGGCTAGCGCGGTAGCATGCTAGGTCTGCTATAGGTCCGCTATATTAAGGTGAAAAAGGGCTTTTCGTGTAAGTAATCTCGCAGGCAGGTACCGACACATAAACCAAATACTCCGATCGTGTTTTAAAGGCATTTTTCCGCCGCGATCGATCTTCTAAACTGACGATTACCGGTAGTCAGGCTAGCGCGGTAGCACGCTAGGTCAGCTATATTAAGGCAGAAAAGGGCTTTTTCGTAGAAGGTAATGCTATTTTTTCGCCATAGCACATAGTGTCAAACATGAAAAAGTTGATAAAGTTGATAAAGTTTATGCAGTTCGACTTACCGCTGGGTGTTCTCCGCAAAGTTCAAGTTCAGAATGAAGAGCGGCGGGCTAAGTGGCGCTTGTCGAATCAGAGGGTGGTCTTGAAATGGAACAGGCCAATGAGACGCTGCAGCTTTTTCCCATTGGCCTGTTACACATAGAACGAAAGCCAATGAGAGCCCCGCTAGACCGGAAATGAGGGACTAAGATAAATGGAACAAGGCATAGAGAAAATGGGTAAACTGGAGGTGCAAAATCTCCTCTGTATCATTCCAATTTTAATATATGTGCTGTTGTAGCAAGCACACAACAGGCCCTCAGACATCAGCTATATGCCGGCAGTTGTTGGCCATCAGCTCCCATTCATGGTTACTTGTAAATAGGTGTTGTTTTCAGCCCTTCTCAGCTGTATCGGAGCGATGCAGCAAACTTCATGTTACATTCCTCCCCCTCAGTACCTTTTTGCGCTCTAGTTCTCTTTCTTCATTCACTCTATTTCTCCATTTTCCACTTATTACAGTAATTGCGCAATATTAGACAACGGGATACCTTAGGTAGCATCAGGCCAGGTAAAAATGCAAATTCAATTGGTCCGTAATCATCACTATTGGCAGATGTCAACATTAGACCCGCCCGCACAGATTTTTAGCCACGACTCTTTTCGTATTGCACTTTCCAAACCTACATTACTGCCCGGAGCAGGACCCCAAATCCCCGACGAGCTGAAGAGAAGTCGAAGATGCAGGGCCAGTACCAAACGGAGAGCAAGGAGGAGGAAATATAAACCATTTCTTCCCTCGATTGTCTTGGAGAATGTGAGGTACCTGGTGAATAAGATGGACAAGCTCTGGGCGCTGAGGATACAGTGGGAATATCGGGAATGCAGTATTATGTGTTTCACTGAGACATGGCTGCAGGAACATATTCCGGACTCTAATGCCACCGTCCCCGGCTTTCAGATGGCACAGGCTGACAGAGATTGCAGACAGCAAGAAAGGAGGGGGGGGATTGCAGTGTTTGTGAACAATAGATGGTGTAATCCTGGACATGTTACTTGGAAGGAGTCTTTCTCTAACCTGGACATCGAACTGTCAGCCGTGAGTTTTCATCCATATTACCTGCCGATTAACTGTATGCAAATGTGAGGGATGCACACAGCTCCACTGCCACCCCCCCCCCCCAACCCACCCCGGCCCCTTGGCGGGTCAGATCACAATCTGGTACTTTTCACCCCTACCCCTACCCCTTTGCATACAGGCAAAAGCTAGAGAGCAAACTCCAGCAAAACAATGTGCGGGATGTGTGGTCAGGAATCAAGAAGATTACAGGCTTCAAGGTGAAGAGGGATCAGGCTGAGGGAAGCCTGGACAGAGCCAAGAGAGTTGAACATGTTCTTCAACAGGTTCAGCACAGGGTCCTCAGCTGCCTCCTCCCCTGCCCCCAGCCACACAGACCCCACACCCTGCTTCCCTCTCACACCTCCCCCGATGATCAAGACCACGGACTCACACTGTGCCTCTCCTCACCCCCCAACCCCACCATGGACTTCAACACAGCCCTATCAACACCTCCCCCCATGTCAAGAAACACTGAGCCCCCCTCTACCTCCCCCACCCACCTGTCTGTTTCCAGCAGTCAGGTAAAGAAAGCAGCTGGAGAGACTGCGCCAGAACAAGGCTGCAGGTCCGGATGGTATCAGCCCCAGGGTCCTGAAGGCCTTCGCAGACCAGCTATGTGGGGTTCTACAGCACCTCTTTAACCTTAGCCTGAGCCAGGAGAAGGTTCCAGTGCTGTGGAAGACATCCTGCCCTGTTCCGGTACCTAAGAAGTCTTCTCCATCTGCCCTCAATGACTATAGACTGGTTGCCCTAACATAGCACAAATCCTGGAGAGACTGACATTGGCCCATCTCAGACCTGAGGTGAGCACCCCCATTGCAGTTTGCCTACCGCCCTGAGGTTAGAGTTGAAGATGCCATCTTCCACCTGCCTGCTTCAGCGAGCCCACTCTCACCTGGACAAAGCAGGCAGCAGTGTGAGCATCATGTTCTTTGATTTCTCCAGTGCCTTTAACATGATCCAGCCTACACTGCTGCGTGAGAAGCTCCAAAAGATGCAGGTAGATGCCTCCACAACCTCCTGGATTATTGACTACCTGACGGGCAGACCACAGTTTGTGCAGCTGAGGGGATGCATGTCTGAGCAGATGGTTAGCAGCACAGGAGCACTGCAGGGAACTGTACTCTCACCTTTCCTCTTCACCCTGTATACCTCAGACTTCCAATACAACTTGGAATCCTTTCATCTGCAAGGGGTGTTCCTGCAAGGGGGCCTAGTGTGTAGCTGAGCACAGGGGACAGCCACAATCCTCTGGACCTCTTCAAGTTGTTCTTTTCAGAGGATACTGTGGAAACCCTCTGCAAGGAACCCAACAAGCAAGCTGCCAGGAACATAGCCAGAGGTGCAAAGTATAGATGGATGGATGTTGGAGTTGCTGAACTTTACAGGTACATTGGACTGATATTCTACATGGCCATGAGGACAGAGTGAATGATGCCAAGAGGAGAATCTTAGCGCATGACAGACTGTTCCGGGTCAAACCCCTCATGTACACAATTCAGAATGCCTTACAGGCATTCTGTCATCCCCGTAGGAGTCTTGCTGTGGATGAACATATGGTGCTGTCAGGCTTTCTGGTAGAAGGACCCAGGCACAGACTGGGATGACAAGCCAGGCGTTTATTGAAGGATGTCCAAAATCATAGTAACAGAACAGTCCGAGTCAAAACCAGAGAATCCATGAGCAGAAAATCCAAAACACTAGGCAAGGGACAAAATCCAATGAAACAGGCAGAGAGTCAAAAAAAAAAACCCAGAGCAAGCAAACAACAAACAGGCGGGAACAAAACAGACTGAAACACTGTGACGAACTGGCAAAGAAACAGAGCAGATAGAGGGGTATAAATACACAGACTGATGATGAGACAACAGGGACCAGGTGTGCAGGATGGGCTTCAGGTGGTGGGTGTGGCAGCAGGGCAGATTGGTGGGACAGGAGGTGGGGCAATGGCTGAAAACAAAAACAAAAGCACATGCACGCAAGAAAAACAAAACAAATGACACACCCACACTGACAGACCGGAAGACAAAAAATGACACAAGCAGGACATCACATGGAAAGACTGACAGGTACCTTCCAAAGGACATACTGGCATGACACAGTCCATGAGGGACAAACCAACCAAGTGGGGTTTCAAGTTGTTTGTGATTCCAGATTCCAGCAGTGGGTACGCTGTGGACTTTTCTGTATACACTGGAAACTTCCCCACAGGCCATGGACTCTCTTATGACTTTGTCATGTCACTGATTGACAGAAGGTATTTGCGGTCTGGGTACCATGTGTACATGGACAATTTCTATACAAGCCCAAAGCTTTTCAAGGACTTGTTTGCTTGTAAGTTTGGTGCTTGTGGAACATACAGAGAGTCCAGGAGGGACTGTCCGTGCAGTGCTGTCAATGTACTGACAAAGAAGTCACCTAGAGGAATGTACCGCAGGATAAGGGACGGTCCTCTTCTCTTTGTGAAGTGGATGGAAAACAAAACAATTTTTTTAAATTACAGATTGGAAGATTCAGGGGCTAATTAAAACAGAAACAGAAACTGAGTTTCAATGCTCCAGTAGAATACCTTGATGATTATATAACCGTTACAGACATAGTTGTAAATATATAACGCATTTCCTTATACCTTATTCCTTATAAAATGTAGAAGACTTGACAACTCAGTTTCACATATCCTCCTTAAAGAACATAAAATGGCAGTGTTGACTTAGGTAGCTAGCCATGAGCTCATGAAATAAATGTTCTTTTACTTATCAAAGATGTAAAGATGCAAATGAAAATGATCTAAACAATCACACAAAATAATACAATAAATAGTACATATTAAGTTACAATAACACTCTTCAGTACTGGTAAATTGCATGATTGAAGTTACATGGATTTAAAGGACTATACCATATCGGAATAGTTTGCTCCAGGCTCTCCAAAAGTCACCATCAAATAGTATTAGGCCTAAGTGTGCTTTTTCATAAAATATAGTTAGCAGTAGCACTGTAACAGCATCCTTTCACAGCCTTTGACAGCAAGCACCAAAGCAACAGGTGAGCCAATGAATTACCAACTCTGCTCAGTGATGCTGTGGCACTGTAAGCTCTACCCAGCAGGTCATCCGTACGGCGGCACTCTGCATTTGGGCAGCAAATGACCTGACATAGGGCTTCATCAGGAGAAATTATAAGGGAGGCAACACTGGGCTCCACTGTAGGCAGTCCCCTGAGCCCCACACTGGCAGGCTCCGCCATTGCTACCAGTGCGCGAATGGTCCGCTCCAGTCTGGACGACATAGCTGATTGGTATGCTTCAGTGAGAACACCAGTGAAGTCTGGGCACTGCGGCATGCGAAGCTCATGAGGTGAATTTACAGAGCGCCGCAAGAGATTACTTGGTCCTGGCATAGCCTGTGGGTGTCCAGTTTAAGGCGGGCGAAGGCTACCTTGAGAGTGCTCTGAATGGGGGCTGGTGCAGAGGCTGACGCCGACGTAGAGCTCTGGGTGTCTGATCCACTCCCACTGAGTGAGTGGGCTGAAGGGGCATGCACTGCAGCAGCCACCTCCACCTCACTGTGATCTCTGTCTGAGCCATCAGTAAACAGGGACTCAAAGGCAGTCACTGACACAGCAACGGAGTTGATCTGGGTGAATGAGCTTACACTAGGCTGTGAGAGGGGTCAGGGAGGAACCTGTTGGCCCTCCACCTGTAGCTTGTCAGCGGGAGTCAGATGTACAGCAGTCAGCAACACTTGTAGATGCTCAACACTGGAGGATAGCTCAGATATTTAACGAGCTAATTCAGCAGACAATTTTCTTTTTTTCACTTTTGAGCCTGATATATCTCCAGATTTCCTCTTCTTACCATCACCAGCGCACACACCTGGAGGGGGAAGGGTGGTGTCTGACCCTGGGTCCAGCCCAGCTAAGGGCAAACGGCGCAGCTCCAAAGGCATTACGCTACAGGCTGGGCATGAGTCAATCAGTGCCTCATGTAGGTGGTTGATACCCAGACAGGGTGCACAACAGGGTGCATCTCCTGGAAATTTAGAGTGGAGCCGTTCAAACACGGGCACTCAATGCGTTGACTAGCAAGCACACTTACCAAGATTCCAGCGTTATCCGGTTAGCGATGTGTCAGTTATCCAGTAAGCTCACCGTCTGTGTGGGTGCTCACGGAGAGGTAAACAAAGCAAACCGACAAGCCCGGGTTTAGCAGGTGTTCGGCTGCAATGCCAATATAAGCAGTTCCTCAGGCTATCAACTCGGGCGACAGCTGTCAGCGGTGTCCCGGTGCAAAGCGAGTGGAGCTGATCAGTACAGGGGCACTCGACTCAATATTCTCCGAATCGTTGGAGAAAGAAGTATGAGTGGAGTCAACTCAAACTCAAATAGTCGCCTAGACAACACAATAGCTAGTGGAGCCGATCAACACATGGACATTCAGCTCAATTCACTTAGGGAGAAGCCTATGGATTGAGTGAGTGGAGCCGTTCAAACGCGGACACTCAGCTCAAATACTCACCTAGACAGAATAGCGAGTGGAGCCGATCAACACATGGACACTCAATTCACGTAGGCAGAAGCAACGGCTTGAGTGAGCGGAGCCGGCCAGTGTACGGGCACTCAACTCAATATACTCACGTAAGGGAGGAAATCCAAACGGAGTATCTAAACCTTCTGAGACACAGCCGGGGAGGGCAGAAGCCGCGGCTCCAGAGGGGCTGCATTGGTCTCAGATGATTGAAGTAATCCAAACAATCCAAATCTCAAGATCACGGCGAGAATGAGAAAGAGGAAGTCATGACTCGTGAGCAGGTGTATATATACCTCGCGTTTGTCATGATCATGTGGTGACAGACGTTTATACATTTCTAGACCAATGAGCGAGCGCATGAGGATTTCCATTAGTCTATTGACTGCCTCTGGCAGTCCGTAAGGACTGAAATAGAACCGAGAAAGTCCGGCGAAACTAGATAATTTACTGTATCAGACTATATACTTTTCATCTAGAATACAAGTAACTGACAGCTATTGACTGTATGTTTTGCACATTTCTTCTAATAATCACATGATCACGGAAAAGTAGAGTGGCTAAAAAAAGAGCGGCTGTCAATAGGTAGCTAGTTAGCTATCACTAGCTCTCTAGCGAGATAACCTTTTCACTATTTGTCAATCAACGTTAGCCAGCTAGTATTGTCAAATAGCTATCAGTCAATCTAATACAGTGATGATATATTGAAGGCTTAGTTTGTTGGTTAAAATAAGAGGTGATTTTGAACCTATCCCTCAAAGCTTTTAAAACGGTAGCTAAATGACGGGAAATACTCCGTTAAAGGAATCCCTGACTGTTCTTCAAATTTAGCTTTTTATTTAGCAAATCTAGCAAGTTGAACATTAAAAAATCAGAATGATTCAACTTTTTACGTTGTTACTGAATATTTTTTGTTATTATACCTCGAAGAACAGCCAACGCTGCTTGTGACTAGCCACTATTAGGAACTATTCGAGCCTTCGAATAGTTCCTTCTCTTCAAATAAGGTAGGATCTCTTCAAATAAGGTAGGATCAAGCCTACAGACCTCTTAAAAGACCATCACACATGTTTCCTTTATTTTCCTGTCTACATATTGCCTGTCTCTCTTCTATAATGACCGTTATTTTTGCTGTGGTTACCATATTGTTTTGTTCGGGACATAATGTTTGACACAATGTCTTGCAAAACGGTTGTGATAAAAACAGTTGCAGTATCTACTGGCAGTCGTTACAGTTGGAACACATTGTGTAGTGCATCCCTAGGTGGACCCTTTTCTGACATTGTAGGCTCCATGACAGAGCATTCTGTTCTACCATGTAGCCTGTCATTCCATCGTTCTTGCATATTTTGTTTTTGTTAAAAATGGCATGTGCTAATGTGTACAGAGAAAAATAGTCAAATGGTATGTGTGTGTGTGTGTGTGTGTGTGTGAGAGAGAGAGAGAGAGAGAGAGAGAGAGTTTTTTGGCATCAGGCCATTCTTGTGGGTACTTCTCTATAGCGTTACTGTAGAGCACTTGGTATAACAAGGTATATAGTGTTGTTGCTGTAACCTGGTATCTCGGATGTGATGCTGCTGTTGCTGCAGCATGAACTATTGATGGGCATAATGCATTTGTTAGCCCACCCACCCAATATCACCACCAGCCGTCACTGAGTGCAGTCATATGTAAACATAAAATCATTGGGCTCTAGCGCAACTAGGTAAGAGTCAAAGTAGTTCCCTGTCTTGGACAATAACTATGACTATCATCGATACTATTAGCCTATCTATGCCTGTTGACCGCCCCAATATGGCGACCACGCAGACACATGTTAAATCGCAAACACGGTATGTACGTTTCTATAGCCTATCTATGCGGAAAAACCTACTCAAGTAGGTACAGTAGACGTAACGACAGTAAGATACTTGTAATCCGTTACTATGCCACCTGTATTTGAATACCACTTTCTGGTGAAATTATTTATTACATTAAAAAAAAATCTTAAAGCAAAAAACAAAATTGAATTGTATCTGAACAAGATAAATGGGAAATGTGAAACAGCAGAAGTAAAATGTTTTTATATATGGGATTTGCTGTGTTATGAGCCCAGGATCATAGCTTTTGGACCACATTACTTTGCAACTGCATCGCACCTCACATGAGAATGAGGATTCGCGAAATAAATGGACAGACTGAGGTTGCTGGCCTAAGCTATATATATATATCTCCATGCATGATACCGGTTTTCACTTCACTTCGGAGACATATTGCAATTACGAGCGCTTACCACTGCTTTCATCGTGTTAATTTTGTGATCATGAAGTATTTGACGCATATATAATATGACAGCTATGCACGGGCGCCTACGGCTGTACGCACAGTACCACGAGATTGCCGATTTTTGAGCGCTCCACGAGAGAGAAAGATGTGTATTGTGTATATTTGTCATGCCTATAAAGCTCTTTGGAACTGAATTTTGAAATTTAAAATTGAGATTGAGAGAGAGAGGTGTCAGACATTAAAAAGGAGGAGACAGACCACTCGTTGAAACATGAATGGCATTGGCCGTAACGCTCAGTGTGGTTGCATTAAGAGAAGTCCCGCTTTTACACCAAACGGCCAATCGCTTTGTTGGTAAAGGCGTAACCTGGAAAAAGGCAAGCCTATCATATTCTTAAGGCGAAAATGAACACCCACAGCCCACTCTACTGTCACAATTATAGGTATGCAGCACACAAACGGGGCAAATCTACAAAATGAGTAGTAATATTAGGTACCAAGCAAACGTCCTATAGGCTATAATGTCTCTGATGTAGATCAGCGCATTATTGCGCCAGCAATGTCACCCGTTAGAACGCGCAGAAAGAAATTACACATTACCAAGCGAGTGTTGTTACTGCACCCTCGACAAGCACCCAGCCAGTACACAGTGCGACTACCCAGCAGCAAACGATCGTATCATCATTTTCCCATTAGCTTAGTTTTGTTTCATTCTAACAAATGAGAAAACAATATATGTTAAACTGTTGTTTTACACAGCCCAAATAAAATTCATGAATGATAATCTGTTACATAGGTATTCCTATCGCTCAAAAATACAAAAATGATCAAATTCAGGTTTGTGTGTTTGCTTGTCTTAATACATGGGCTTATAGATGCCTGGTAAATGGTTGAAGCCGTTAGTTTCCTTGATGTGATTATGTATGGTATGGTTAGGACTTCTCACAGCCAAATATGTGGGTATTTTATGTTATATCGTTAAATACAGTAAGTCTACTACTGATGGGTAATGCGGGTAATGCAGGTGTAAGACCCGTTATATTTGTTATAGGTCCACAGTCGTCGGAGCTCCTCAGTCCAACACCAACCCCCCCACGTTCCTTATTTCCATTTTAGGAAGTTGGCAACCCTAGTGCAAATTCACTTCATATTTCTCCTCCGAGTAAACACTCTTCAGTTAGACTATGTGATCAATGTCTGGTCTGTGAGGAAGTTCTCAAACAATTTTATGAGAAGGAGAGTAAATAGGTAGGCCAGATTTAATGATTCATTAGCGTTTCTCTCTCTCAGCTCTCTCGACGTGTGTGCGGAACAGGTGTCTGTGTGTACCCTAGGTTGACATCCTGCAGGCGACCCTGCAGCTATGCGTTTTAGTTTATCGGTTTTGTCGTACACTGTACGGAAATTCCTTATGCTCTGGAATTAGTTTTCACTTGAAACCCATTTGCGAATGGCTACCGTAATAGTACGTAGTCTGGGAATGGCAAAATTTCAAGGTTTATTAAAAAAAGACTTTTAACTTTTTAAACTATTCTCACTACTGCTGTCGGCCGTATTAACGGATATAAATGGTTGATGATTTTCTTCCTCAAATGCACTCTGTAAGGTCTGGCTCAAATTGTCATTTGAATTGTTAATATATCATGTTATGCAAACGTATGTAAACATGGAGAAAAGTGCAAGTCTCTGAAGCATGGGTTCAAAAGTCATCTAACCAGATTCATGGCTGCTTATCGTGTTATAACACCATATTTAATAAAAAGAGGAAGACAAGTTTGCTTTGTTGTGTTTTGATTTCCATTTATTTATTTATTTAGTTATTTATTTATTTCTAGCCAAAGAAAAGGAATTGGCAAAGAGAATAAATACACCGATGGAGGAGAAGAATGAGGCTGTAATGAGGATTTTACAGCTTAAAGAAAAAGTAAGTCTGTTTCCTCTAAATGGAGTTATTGGGAACACCTTAGATTGTCTGGTTTCTTTTGCCTTTACATCTTAGATGAAACAACATGAAAATCATGAGGACAATGTTGACAACCTGGTGGCTTCTGTCCAAAGAGACAACAAGGAGCTGAAGATGAGAGGCTGAAATCGACAATTAGCCCAGATGTTAACATTGTTAACACCTAAAATAGATACATCTTAGATTCATGCATCAAGAATTATAATGTATGTATTGTGGTTATTAAGCGTATATATTTGGATTGTGCATGTGTATTCATATGTTATAATTGTAAAAGAACTTTTTCAGGAAGCTTGTAAAAAGTGACATAGAAAATTGAAAAGTTCCAGTCCAGTGCAGAAGGGAACAGAGACAGCAAAGAACACCAGGCTGACAACATTAGACAGAGGCTTGAAACTGAACTCCAGATAAGCCACCAATACACCTCTGACCTTCCGGCACATTCTTAAATAGTTCAAACTATTGGTGGAGGAGAAAGATGTATAACTTTATATAACTACAGTAACTACTATAACTATAGAACAGCAGTACATAAGAGGCTTATAATATTGATATGAGCAGAAGTTTGAAAAGCCCCTGTGTTCCCTTTATTGCAGGAAGTTACGCCCCATCCATCAGGAACTTGTGCTTCGCCAGCTATTCTGACAATAGACACTAATGTTAGAAATTATGTATATGTGTTAATGAGAAAAAAAATCAGAAAAATCCAGTTTTCACCAGTGCAATTAACAGCAACTTTTGCAGAAGTTGTAAGCTTGTATTGTTTCCTTCTGCAGAAGGTGGGACAGCTACAGAGAGCCCACGTGTCCTTCCAGGCCTTTGGAGGATGGGTTTCAGTGGAGTCCAGGTCCTACATCTTTGGTTAGTGACATATTTATTCCGAGAACAGATTCTTTAACAGTCCAATTTTGTTTGTGAGCACATATCTGGAATGTTTGATATTTATTCTGTAAGGCTTCTGAGGCCAAATGTTTCTGATTCAAAACTGATGTAGTTTTTTAAAGTAGTACTGTTGAAGTGAGTTTGTACCCGCAGTTTCAATGACCGTGATCTTTTTCTCAGCACACCACAGAAAATCTGTGGCACTTTTCTATTATCTCAGGGTTGGAAACCCAGCTGTGGTGGTTTTCTACAAAAGAGCAGTCCACCCTGAGCCCAGAGGTAGGAGAGGTTTCTACCTTATACCTCACTGTGAAAAATGTAACAGAACATTGCTTCGTGCAGTAACAGATTGCTTTTCACCCTCATTACCACTATTACCTGGTCATCTTGTCTTTACAGGGCATCCCACAGCACCACACTGTAGAACAGACAGGTACTGGGATCCAGGTAAGACCTTAGGATTATATAGACCAAGTATGTGACACAATATTTCTCTACACCAATAAAACAAGTGCAATGTAAAATATACTGTATCTTAGAAATAGATAGATTGCTGTATATTCTTCCTCAGCTTTTCTCAATTATCAATTTCAGTGCTTTTTCTGTCTGGCTCTAAGGTCATTTCTGTAAATTGGGTTTAGCTTATTGTGTCAGGGTTTCCGGGGCGGCTTCCCACAACGACCAGCAGGCGTCCTCATAACAGCCTATCTGTCCTGGCGCCTGCTGCTTCCTCGAGCATCCACCAGAGGGACTTTTCTTCCTGTTTGTGTTTGCACTGTGTGTGTCTAATCATTGTCTGATTGTTCACACTGTAATTAGTCTTGAATGTTTGGTGTATTTAAACCCTGCCTGTGGCAGTGTTCCTTGCTCAGTCTTGAGCTTGCCTGTGTTCTGTGCCTTCATGTGACAATGTTTGCCTGTGTGGTAAAGATTCTTTGTCTTTTCTTTTAAAAAAGTCCCTCTGTGTTTTGAATGGTCTCTGCATTTGGGTCCTTCCTGCTCAGCTGTTACATATTAGGTCAAAGGTGGTCCAATTTGGGACGTACTGCTGGACGCAGACTTCCTGTCTAACAAACATTATAACTACCAGGTACACAGACACAGTGCCACAACAGAAAATGGATAAATGGATTCTTTTAATTTGTTGTTATAAATTACATATATGCTACATGTTTTATACACATACATATTCACTACTGACAACTGTATTTGCACAGAGGTCTTCTGACCCTTAGTTACATTATGTATTATTGTGGCGGGGGTCACGTTCACTTTAAATCTCGGGTAGTCTCACGGTGGTCATGTGACATGACGCGACACTGGTAGTTCGCAGCACACGGCTCTCTTTTGTTGTTTTAAATTTCATTCAGGCGGTAAACGCCAAATGAATAGCATCTGCACAAGTTCGCTGTGCTGGCGGTGAGAAAAACGGATAACTGAGACCGGGTTGTGGGCCCGTTGAGTTTTAAGATCTAGCGATTTGAAAGTAGGTATCTCTTGGTATTTTCCCATTCATTGTTAGTCAATCTGTGTACCTTACTCATGCACTCGCGTTATCTGTGCCATAGTTTCACTTGAGGAAACTTGGAACGGAGGACATCACTTTAGAGCAACGTTTGTTTGAAACTGAAGTTTACCGAGGTAATTTATACAACGTGTATTTAAGAGTGTTTTGTGGGCTAGCTATGCTCTATGCATGGCGATTGTATTTATATTTTATTTATGGCGTTTGTATTTATTCCGTGACTCTAGAATGTAATGTTATGTGTGGCTGCTGTTAGTTTGCCAATGGTTGTATTCATGCTATTTATGGCGACCCTGTGCCCGCTATGCATCAAGTATATGATGTTATTTATTGGTACTGCAGGTTATCAACGATTCCTGTGTGCCTGCCTGATCAGGAAACAAAGGCAAACTACAAACGTTAAGGTAGCCCTGTTACACATTGTGATATTTGTCTTTTTAAAACTTTATACAGTGGATTTGAGACTGATGTTTCTATCCTCTTTTGTGTTTTGTTTCTTTAGAATGTTTATGTAGCCACTGTTTTCCCTATCATTATTTTGTAGTCAGTGCTCAACTTAGGAGGCTACACAGGCCTACTACTAACTATTACTGTGCCTGCTAGCTGGGCCTGTAGCCTCAAGGAAATCTCATTGTGAAACCACCTCCAATCTTTCATTTTGTTGGTTTTATTTTCTTATTTTCTTTTCTTTTCTTTGGTCATAGCTGTGGCTGGGAACTTTTCCATGGGGAAGTAGATTGGGTTTCTGTACCTTCTCGGTGTGCTGTGCTGTGCTGTGTAAAGCCTAGATTAATTAAGTAGCCTATGGCTCCTGCTTGGTGTGTAGTGAACCAGCCTTCATGATTAGGTTCTTGTTTGGTGTGTAGTGAACAGCTTTTGTGCTTTGGCTCCTGCTTGGTGTGTAGTGAATAGCCTCTGTGATTTGGCTCCTGTTTGGTGTGTAGTGAACAGCCTTTGTGATTTGGCTCCTACTTAGTGTGTAGTGAATTCCCATCAAGGTTGCCTTATTGTAGGGTGTACTTCTGGTGCAGCCCTTAGTCTCTCCACCGGGTTAGTATAGCCACAGCTGACCTGTTTATGACTTTTATTTACGTTTATTACTTTTTTTTTGTATACTTCATTACAGTTTTGACCCATAAGCTCTGCATTTTTTAATGATAAAAATAAATATCGCATGAATGCACACCCCTTAACCTGAAATATCAGAAATTAAAGTGATTTATTTTTTTTATACACAAGCCTCCTCCCTTTCTTTATTCAATTAAATTGAATGTTTACACCTGCTATACTCTTAGTGACCTTGTGGGGGTTACATTATGTTTCATTGCATACTCTAATCTGAAAATACAGGGGGACAGCTGGCATATTTCATATCATGAAAAAGATATACACCATACTGTTTCCCTCTTCATGAAACATACCAATGATTAAAACACATGGCCTGGGCCACGATGAATCACACACAACTATATTAACTGTGACCACTTCCACATCTGAGTTATGGTGATCTTAAATTTCAGTCTTCATGGAGTCTCTGAAATTGGAAGGTGGTGTTGTCAGGTCCCGCTGTAGTGTTTTTGACAGCAGTTGGATGTAACACAAACCTTTGAATCCACTGGACAGCACAAAGATGGGATATGTTCTAATGAGTGGAGCAACGGCGAGGCAGGCACTGTTCCAATGGACACCTCAAACCATGCTCCACCCAAGAAGGATTTCTATCAGGTAAAAAGTGCAGCACACTAAGTAGTAATGCCATTGCACTCAGCATCCCATCTTTTAAACTGTGTTTATGAGAAAGGGAACCATTTTTCACAGTTTTTGAGTCTTTAATGGTTGAGTTAATATTGGAACTGTTCCATGTGCTGTAGTGAGTAAGGGTTTTGTCATTTATTACAGGGCTTAAAGAAGGACATCCCTGAAGTAAATGACGTCCTCAAACTCAGGTAAGCACTATGACTTGTTCCTCGAAATGAGTGACCTCCAGATCTACAGCTTTTCCTCATGACAAAAGCAACACTACATGGGAATTTCAGTATATTTCTGCAGTATTTTGGCAACGTGGTAATGTTTTGTTGAAGGTAACAGGCACAATAAGCTCCCTGTAAGGATACAATGGAATCTTAAGATCTTGTATCAGTGAATAAACAGCAGTGTCAGTTTTCAATTGTTACTGAAAGGTGTGTGTAAGGTTATTTTAGGTTTATTTTACACTGGTTAGCCTGTAAAACAGTAGCGAGTGGCATGGCACATTAATTCATTCTTATCCATACATGCCCTGATTTTTTAACACATTTAAATGCCTTTTCCAGGCTGTATTTTGAGGCTCTTGGAATGCAGGACATCAGCATGAAGCTGAATGCTGCTCATACGGCATTTGATGTGAGTAAATGTTACACACCATCACTGCTTTAATACAATTATAAGCAAAGGTTTGTGAGGTACCTGAAATGATATTGGAACTGGGAACCAACAAGGAAAACCTAAAAAGGTCAAAATTTGGAAAATATCTCTCACAGATAATCCTGGCAAAAGAGGAATGAAAAAAATCTCTCTCTGTGGCTGCAAAGATGATTCTAGGAGGCTGTGTGGCTCACCACAAAAAGGTAACCTTTTTCTGACCTCAGAATGACAACAGAATGCTCACTTCTGCTTGTAACAACTTTTATATTCATTATTGGTTACTCTGATGTCTGATTTTAGTCATCATTTTTATTAAGATCATTCTTAGAAATATAGCTACAAGCAGCAATTCCAGGGTCCAAGCACAAATAAGCTAATTGCCTGGGGGACTTGAATTTCATGCACTAAAAGTGTCAGTGCTCCCGCCCCCTAGCTGTTGTGTTTTTGTTTTTTCCCAATCCATGTGCTTTTGTTTTCCTTGTGTTTTAGCCCTGCCCTGCTCCCCGCCCGGTTCTCCACCCATCTGATTGCTCATCGCCTTCACCTGCCTACCTGCACACCTGCTTCCCATCCCCTTGTCAGCCCTGCCCTATATCTGCCCTGCGTGTCCCTGTTCTGTTGCTAGTTCGTAGCAGTTAGTTCCTGACTGTCTTCGTCCCCGCTGTTTTTCCCTGTTTGTTGCTGTGTTCGGTTTTCGACCTGCCTGTTTTTCGACCTGATTATTTGCCTGCCGCTCTGGATTGTTCGCCCGATCTCTCTGCCTGCCTGTTGTTCGACCCTGCCTGTTCCGGTTTACCCATTCCTGGATTATCCCTTGGACTGCCTCCCTGGTTTTCAACCCTGCCTGTGTACTGTTTGCGATCTGCTCTCATCTGATTAAATCTGCCCAGAAATCGACGCGCTGTGGTCTGCGACTGAGTCCTTGCCTGAGCCCTGACATTACGAACTAGCCCCCATGGACCCAGCAGACCTACCTCAGCTGAAGGCCGCTCTGGAGCTGCAAGGTGTGTTGTTGGGGGGGGGGGGGGGGGGCATCAGAGTCAGCTGGACGCCATCGGTCGATTCCTGGAGAACTTCACTGCCAGCCTCGTCGGTGTCACAGCTGAACCAGGACAGCCGCTCCTCTTCCCCTCCGTCCGCGGCGGCCACTCCACCTGTCCCGCCCGTGCCCCCGAGCCGGGAGCCCCGATTGCCACCTCCGGAGTCGTACGCAGGGGATCCGGGAACCTGCTGGTCGTTCCTGTCCCAGTGCTCCTTGATCTTCGAGCTCCAACCCTCTACATTCCCTACGGACCGAGCCAAGATTGCATACGTCATCGCCCTGTTGACAGGCCGGGCCAGGGAGTGGGGCACTGCGGTTTGGGACGCCGACGCTCCTTTCTGCCACGTCTACGCCGCCTTTGCCAAGGAGATGAAGAAGGTGTTCGATCGCTCCAGGCACGGGTGCGAAGCCACCAGGAAGATGCTGCTGATCCGCCAGGGGCGCCGGTCGGTGTCGGATTACGCCATCGACTTCCGCACCCTGGCTGCCACCAGTGGTTGGAACACCGAGGCACAATATGACACCTTCCTCCATGGCCTTGCTGAGCCTATCAAGGATGAACTGGCCACCCGGGAGCTACCCTCCAGATTCGACGCCCTGGTGCAACTGGCTGTCCGTGTTGACCTGCGCCTGACACAGCGACGAAGGGAGAGAGCCGCGGGGGATTGCCTGGCTCTGTTCGAGCTCCCCCATTAGCGCCGGCAGCACCGAGCCCCACACCTCCGCTTCCTGCCTCCCCGGAACCGATGCAGGTTGAGCGCACTCGCCTGTCCCCCGCTGAACGACAGAGGAGGATTAGCACCAGGTCGTGCCTGTACTGCGGGCAGCCCGGCCATTTCGTGGCGACCTGTCCAGCAAAAGCCAGTGCTCACCCGTAGCAAGGGGATTACAGGTGAGCGTCACCCCCATTTGCCAGTGCCCTGAAATCCGCCCCCTGTTCTCTGCTTCCCTGCTCGTCGGGGATCAGCCTTATGCGGTCTCTGTTTTAATACATTCAGGGGCCGACGGGAGCTTCATCAACGCCGACCTGGTGGCCCGCCTGTGTCTCCCCTGCGTCCCGCTGCACTCGCCTCTGGAAGCCCATGCCATCACCGGAGCCCCGCTGGTCCGCATCACCCATGCCACTCCCCCGGTGAACTTCCTCATTTCTGGCAACCACCGCGAGGCGATCGTGCAGCACATTATCAACACTCCTCAAGCTCCCGTGGTTCTGGGTTACCCATGGCTAGCCCAACATAACCTCCACATCAACTGGGAAGGAAACAAGATCCTGGGCTGGAGCCAATTCTGTCACTCCAACTGCCTTCGCGATGCTCTGGTCCCTGTATCGCCGGTTGCCCCTGCTCCTGAGGAGTTCCCGGACCTGTCGGCTGTGCCGCCGGAGTACATGGATCTGAAGCCGGTCTTCAGCAAGTCCCGCGCTACCTCGCTGCCCCCGCATCGTCCCTACGACTGCGCTATCAACCTCCTGCCCGGCTCGTCACCTCCTAGGGGGCGCTTGTATTCCCTGTCTCCACCAGAAACCAAGGCTATGAATAAGTACATCCGGGAGTCCCTCGCTGCCGGCATTATCCGTCCGTCCTCCTCACCCGCCGGGGCTGGGTTTTTCTTTGTGGGCAAGAAAGACGGCCCCCTCCATCCCTGCATTGATTATCGGGGCCTCAACGCCATCACAGAGAGGAACCGCTATCCCTTGCCACTTCTGACCTCTGCTTTTGAATCTTTGCAGGGGGCCACTGTCTTTACCAAGCTGGATCTTCACAGCGCCTACCATCTGGTTAGGATCCGAGAGGGGAATGAGTGGAAGACAGCCTTCAACACTCCATTCGGGCACTACAAATATCTTGTCATGCCATTTGGTTTAACTAATGTCCCTGCCGTGTTCCAGTCCCTGGTTAACAACATCCTTCGAGACATGCTTAACCGATTCGTGTTTGTTTACCTGGACGACATCCTTGTGTTTTCCCGCTCCTTGCCAGAACACGTCCAGCATGTCCGTTGTGTTCTCCAGGACCTGCTGGAGAACCATCTGTACGTTAAGGCAGAGAAGTGCCAATTCCACCGTAGCACTATCTCCTTCCTTGGTTTCATCGTCACGGCAGGGAGCATGCAGATGGACTGGCAGAAGGTCCACGCGGTGAAGGAATGGCCACACCCCGCCTCCCGCTGGGAGTTGCAACGCTTTCTGGGGTTTGCACATTTTTATCGCCGCTTTATCAGTGCACGGTGGCGGCTCCCGTCACGGCTCTGACGTCGGTCAACAGGGCGTTCCCTTGGTCCCCGGAAGCAGAAGAGGCTTTCTGACCACTGTCCGCACCGCTCTCCGGGCCGAGCCGGGTCCCAGCTCCTGTCCACCTAACCGTCTCTTTGTTCCCCAGTCTGCTCGTTCCCAGGTCCTGCAGTGGGGGCACTCCTGTAGACTCGCCTACCATCCCGGTGCTCGTCGCACCATGGCGTTCATCGGGCAACGATTCTGGTGGCCCACTATGGCGCAGGACATCCGGAGCTTCGTAGACGCCTGCTTGGTCTGTGCCCAGAACAAAACTACCACTCAACCACCCGCGACCCCTGCCTGTTCCCAGACGACCCTGGTCTCACATCGCTCTCGACTTCGTCACCGGTCTGCCCCTGTCTGACGGTAACACCACCATCCTCACCATCGTAGACCGTTTTTCCAAAACTGTTCACCTTATTCCGCTGCCTAAATTACCCTCAGCCAAGGAGACGGCCCAGTTACTGGTCAACCACATGTTCCGTCTACACAGTCTGCCCACCGATGTAGTGTCCGACCGGGGTCCTCAGTTCACCTCTCATTTCTGGAAAGCTTTTTGCAGGCTACTGGGCGCCACTGTCAGTCTGTCGTCCGGCTTCCACCCCCAGTCCAACAGCCAGACCGAGCGGGCAAATCAGCGATTGGAGACGGTGCTGCGATGCCTGACATCCCAGGAGCCCGCGGCGTGGAGCCAGCACCTTTCCTGGGTGGAGTATGCCATAAACTCCCTACCCTCTGCATCCACGTCCCTGTCCCCTTTCCAGTGCTGTGTGGGCTACCAGCCACCCCTATTCCCAGCCCAGGAGGAGGAGGTTGGCGTCCCCTCGGCTATGGCATTGATATGACGCTGCCGCCGTACCTGGAGACACGTTCGGCTTGCTTTGCTCCGCTCCACGCCCCAGATGAAGTGGTTTTCTGACCTCCACCACTCCAAAGCCCCTCGCTATCGCCAGGGTCAGCGAGTGTGGCTCTCCACCCGGGACCTTCCCCTGAAGGTGGACTCCCGTAAGCTGGTTCCTCGCTTTATCGGTCCCTTTCCGATTGCCAAGGTGATCGGCCCCGCAGCGGTTCGACTCAAGCTCCCGCTCTCCCTCCGTCGCATCCATCCCACTTTCCACGTCTCCAAGATCAAGCCCGTCGTCCGCAGCCCTCTCTGCCCTGCTCCCCAGGCTCCTCCGCCGCCTCGCCTGATCGACGTAGCGGAGGCTTACACCGTGCGCCGTCTGCTTAAGGTTCGGCGCCGGGGACGCGGATTCCAATACCTGGTGGACTGGGAGGGCTACGGGCCCGAAGAGAGGTGTTGGGTCCCTGCCAGAGATATCCTGGATCCTGCCCTCTCGTCTGATTAAATCTGCCCGGAAATCGACGCACTGTGGTCTGCGACTGAGTCCTTGCCTGAGCCCTGACAAAAAGTCTGTGATGAAGATTTTCATAGGCCAGAGTTAAGAAGAATTTGATGCTCATTTGCATATCAATTAGTAAATGAAGCAACTTGATTGGCTTGTGGTGGCCATGTTTTTTGATATAGCAACTTTTCCTTCATAAATTAGACAGAGGTCAGTGTAAGGGTTTTACATACCAAGTTTTGTGTTGATCAGGCTAGTGGTTCAGAAGCACATGAGTATTAACTGTCAAAAAACTCATTATGTCACCATTGCAATTTGATGAACACATAGCTCTGATGTTACTTGACGTAGCGGCTATTCCTTCACAATTTAGATAGAGCATACCCAAAGGCCCTACAAGTGAACTTTTGCATCAATTGAAGTTAGGGTTCATTAGAAGAAGATTTTTAAGTATATTTTTCACATATTAAAAATTGGGTTAAAAATGGGCGTGTTCATGTCCAATTTTTATTATTTTTTTAAATTTTATTTAGCCTTTATTTCACCAGGTTTGTCCCATTGAGATTAAAATCTCTTTTACAAGAGAGACCTGGCCAAGAAAAGCAGCACACCAAGTTTCAGACAAAACAAAAATTACATAAGCATTAAAAATACACAAAAAAGACAAAGGACAAGTAGAAAGTGCTAATTTTCAGCTAAAAACATTTGCAATTCCCAATAGACTCTGTTTCCCAACTCTTAACAATAGCTTTAAATTCACTGAGCGTGACCAAGTCCTGAAGTTTTAACTCTTTTTTCAGGCTATTCCAGGCAGAGGGTGCAGAATACATGAAAGCCTTCTTGCCAAACTCGGTTCGAACTTTAGGAACAGCCAAAGGCAAAAAAGCGTGAGACCTTAACCTATAAGTGCCTTTACATTTTTGTGACATATCATTACATAAATAAGAAGGAAGTTTTCCTAAAATGGCCTTATAGATAAAAACATGCCAGTGACTAAGTCTTTGCATAGACAGAGCAGGCCAATTGACTTTGGAATATAATGTACAATGATGAGTGAGGGCCCTACAATTAGTAATGAACCTCAAGGCCCCATGATAAACTGTATCCAACATATGAAGACATTGACTTGAGGCATTCATATATAACAAATCACCATAATCAAGAACAGGCATAAAAGTTGCAGCAACCAATCTCTGCCTGGCAACAAAAGAAAAACAAGATTTGTTCCTAAAATAAAACCCAAGTTTTAACTTAAGCTTATGAACCATGTGTTGAATATGAGGCTTAAAAGAAAGGTGATCATCAATTAAAATTCCCAAGTATTTGTATGTGGTAACCACTTCAATTTCTTTGCCTTCAAAAGTTACAATGCTCCTATTTAAATGCACTCTTCTGGAGTCTGGAAACCATGATTTTAGTTTTATCTGGGTTTAAGACAAGGTTCAGTTGACAAAGCTGAGCCTGCACTAAATTAAAAGCAGCTTGCAGGTACTCCAGAGCCTTTTTTCACAGTGAGAGCACAGCAATAGATAATTGTGTCATTAGCATAGAAATGGAAATTTGCATTATTTACATTCGATCCCAAACAATTAATATAAATTGTAAATAAAAGTGGACCCAGAACTGAACCCTGTGGGACTCCCTTTCTAACTAAGTACGTCAGATGTAAGGCCATCACATTGTACACACTGAGTCCTCTCTGCAAGGTAGTTGACAAACCAACTTATTGGAGGATCGGAGAACCCAATGTTACAAAGGCGTTGCTTCAAAATGTCATGATCCACTGTGTCAAATGCCTTTGATAAATAAATAATCAGAGACACACAATGCTGCTTATTATCCTGAGCTTCTATTATGTCATTAACCACCTTCATGGCAGCAGTTACAGTGCTATGTTTTTTCTGAATACTGACTGATATTTAGATAAAATATCATTTGTATATAAATACTCCTTAATCTGGTCACTTACCAGAGTTTCCAGAACCTTTGCTAAAACTGAAAGTTATGAGATTGGTCTGTAATTGTTCAGCAGTGTAGGATCTCCCCCTTTTAACAGGGGGAGAACATAAGCAGCCTTCCAGACCTTAGGGATTTTATTAGAAACCAAAGTAAGATTGAAAAGATGTGTCAGAGGTTCAGCTATATAGTCTGCTGCTAATTTTAGGAAACCTGCTTCCAGGATATAAAATGCTCATTAAAACAGTTCAACATTTCTGACCTATCAGACACAATAATAGAGTCCTTAATTATAGAGGATGGTATATTATTAGAGTTATCACAGGCTGACAAAGATTTAATAGTTTTCCAGAATCTTTGTGGATTGTTTAAGTTTTCTGTAGTTACAGATAGATAAAACTCAGATTTGGCCTTCCTAATAAGAGACGTACTTTTTTTTCTTAACTGTCTAAAGATAAGCCAATCAGCCTGAGCACCAGACTTCCTTGCCTTTGCCCAGGCTGTGTTACGTTCATAGAGAATACTCGAGAGCTGCGTTGTGAACCAGAGGTTGTCCCGCCCCTCAATTCTATACTTGCAAATGGGAGCATGCTTATTCAAATTTTTTAAAAAGCTGTCTTGGAAAAAATTCCAGGCTGATTCAACTTCATCAATAAGGGCAATTCTGTGCCAATCAAAATAAAATAAATCATGCAAAAAGCCCTGCTCGACAAATACCTTCATGTTCTTTCTTTGCACAAAACGAGGTTTGCACTTAGGGACCTTAACATCTCTAATAGCTGCTATAACGCAGTGATCACTTACATCATTGGGAAAAACACCAAAAGCAGAATATTTAAAAGGAACATTTGTTAAAATTAAATCAATAAGAGAAGATTTCTCGGGACATTCGGGTTAGGCCTAGTAGGTGAATTAATTATTTGTGTCAGATTCATAGAATGACATTGTCTTTTAAAAGCATCTGACACAGGCATCAACCAGTCCCAGTTTAGATCCCCAACTATAACAATTTCATTGTAGTGCAACTGAGACAAAAAATTAAACAATGAAGATAGAGAGTCATTTGATGCAGATAGGGGCCTGTAACACCCAACCACAGTAATAAAATTCCCTTTAGAAACTTCAAGATTTAGGGCAAGGATCTCAAATTGTTTGGTCAAGGAGTCAGAACGAATTGAGTTAACATGAAATTTGCATTTGATGTAAACAGCAACACCACCACCTTTTCTTGGGCGATCAGTTCGATACACATTATAGCCGTCAATGCAAACTTCCTTATCAAGAACGGATTTAGTTAGCCAGGTTTCAGATAATACAACAACATCTGCGTCAGTCGATTTCACCCAAATTCTCACCAAATCCAACTTTGAGATCAAACTCCTAACATTAAGGTGAATAATGCCCAAGCCTGACCTAGATTTAAAATCCATAGGGGATTGAATACAGTGCATGTCAGGACCAGGGTTAGGCTGAACATTCCCCAACATCATTAACAAAAGTATTATCAGAAGTCTATGCTTTGCGGCTTTGTGTGGGATATCATTTTTTGGATTTATGGAGTCCAAAAAATCAGGAAGAGAGTCCAGGGTAACTGTGAAAGAGTCATTTAAAATTAATAGGCTTTGAAGGCAGCGGAAGTTTGTAGAATTCAAAGTCACAGATACACGCGCCGGTACTGTACCCTTTGGAGCAAGCGAGATAGATAGGGTATCGCCATAGAAAACATCTAGGCTCGGGGGGAGGACATTTTCAGTCTCAAATACAGAAGAAAATTCATTTTCCCCGCAGTCCCATGATGTTAAAAAACAAAACAAAACCCAGAGTATTTTCATAGGCACTGCAGTTCAAATTGTTCGGGCTTTAAGAGCTCTGACAGTGGGGAAGGGATGAGGGAAAAGACGGGGTAGACAATGCTCTCTGAGCGAGCGTGTGTAAATTTTACTGTTTTGGGTGCAAGGCTCAGTGAATTGCAGATCCTTCCAAACAAATGGGGAGCGCTGAAATTACTCGCAACCATGTCCAGAATAGAAAGGCGCAGCAGCGGCAGAGATCCAGCCAGCGAAATACAGACACAGTACACCGACATGAAGAGATAAAATTGAGTTTTAAGTTCGACGTGGAACTTGCAAGTTGAGGATCACCTTGAGCAATGTCCAAATATACGCAGATCTCAGGATTGACTGATTGAAGTCTGTGCATCCAGAAACGGTGAGTTTCAAGCCGTCATGTCCACAAACAGGCTTTCTTCAGTCATTTTCAACGAAGTAAAATGATCAGCACTGAAAACTTCAGTATTATTCAATAAATTAGCTTTAAAAGGTTTTACTACAGCGAGGTGAAAAATGTATCAAGGACGCCAATTTATATATATATATAAAACTACTTTAGTACTTAAAAACTCTAAGAAACAGACAGAGACAGAGACAGAGATAGACGTGCTGCCATCTTGGATTTGTCGTTTTTATGGCGGACTTGAAAGGTTCAAGAGGCAAAGTTGTTCCTTGTGATGAGGGGAACCTGTATACCAAGTTTCGTGACTTTTTGTCAAATGGGTTAAGGGGGCTGAGCTTTTGAAAATGGCGATTTCAATCCAAGATGGCTACCAGGTCATGTGACCTATGGGCGCCATATTGTAGACAATTGTTCAGGAGATGACCCTCTACCATCCTACCAATTTTGGCTTTTCAATGCACGGTTTTGGTTTTATGGGCAAGAATGGAAATGCGGAAGAATAACAATAATAATAATAATCCAAGTAAAAACAAGAGGGTTCGGTGCTTGGACCCCTTAATATAGATGCAAGCAGCAATGAAGGGGCCAAGCACCTCAGGGCCACCAGGTAGATAACTAATGAGAACAACCCCTGACCAAGACACCAATCCACCACAGGGTGAACAGACACATTGACACCCACTCGTACACTCACACCTATGGGCAATATAGCATGTCCAGTTGACATTACCTGAATGTGTTTGGACTGTGGTAGAAAAACCAGAATACCCAGAGGAAAGCCACATGAACACAGGGATGAGGTACAAACTGAATGCGACGCACCCCAAACTTGAAACCTCCATAATGTTAGGCAGTACTGCTACCCATTTGCACCACCGCACTGCCCCCTACTACATAT
The DNA here is from genome assembly GCF_013368585.1 of Megalops cyprinoides. Lineage (NCBI taxonomy): Eukaryota > Metazoa > Chordata > Actinopteri > Elopiformes > Megalopidae > Megalops > Megalops cyprinoides. Next base: position 20,212,847 of record NC_050607.1, on the reverse strand, counting down.
ATGTCAAGCTTAAGGATAAGCAGTGCCCTAACATGCAGTGTGCCTTCTTGGGACATTGCAATGAGAAGTGCCAACGCTGTTGGAGGAGCGCAATTTTTGGGTATTTGAAAAAATCCAAAATCATGGGAAAATGGCAGAGAACATACCATATTAGCTGAATATGTCCCTGATTAGAAAAGGACCCCTCATTTTTTAACACATTTGTTTGGCAAAAAACGTTTTGAAGATCAAATCTTATTTATTTAAAGAAATCATTTCATTTGATACCACCAGGCTTCTAAATAACTTCATACCCCAGGCTGTGAAGATCATGAACACTCTTGCCCCCCCCCCTCCCCCCCTCACTGAACCATTAATCCCCCCATAGGACCAGACAGACACTATTCTCCACTAGTGCAATCCATTTCATGCTGCACCTGTCACTTTTTGTACAGACAAAAAAAATCATTTATTGACAGTACATGCTGCTATTCCCCTCCAACTATACCATAAAGACATGCCGCCATAGAGTCATGCTGCTATTCCCCTCCAAATGTTTACAAAACTGAGTGTATTGTTTATGGATATATGTTGTTTTAATTCTCTTTGTAATTTATATACACTGTTGATATAGGAGAAACTGCATTTCATTCTTGATTGTACGCAAGTGCATGATAAAATGACAATAAAGGAAATATCAATCTGGAATCAATTTAATAAAATACACTGAATAAAACAAGGTACTCTGATATATTTTCTACATCTGCTAGATGAAATTACCACATTTAAATAAAAATAAAGATAAACTAGTCTACTGGGATTTCTAATACCACTCAACAATCTCAGATAAATGGCACCATCTGCTGTTCTTAATGTATAATGACATTAAAAAGTCTAGTCCTTCCGTATATGACAACCCCACTTTTCAGATGTAATTTCTGAAGTAGAACAAAAAACTGCTGTCTAACATTCAGGCCAATATGGAAAGTCCAAGTATTTCTTCAACAGTATTTAGTGTATTAGTTGTGGCAATAGGTCAAAAGGTGCAGGAGATGTGGCTATTTTAAGCGCTACAAACTGATTGTATCTTAGCAGCCATGCCATTTGGACATTGAACTATGTGTTCATTTTACAGTTAGGACCTGATATGTAATGATGTAATGACCTACAAAAAATTGGTTGCAATATCTGCTTTTCTTTGTGTGGTCTGTGCCTTATGGTGTCCATTAGAACAAAATGTCATTAAAATCTAAGTACATGGACACATGGGTGTTTAAACCTGATTTTCAGTATAGCACCCCAAAGTTCAGGGATTGATGGATTGACTCCAAATTTGGTGCCTGGATACCTGGGACTGTGCTCTATGAGGGTGCCAGATTCCACCAACATCTGCCTAGGGCTTCTATGGCCTGCCATAGAAAACCATTGAAAAAATGATGATACCCAGATGACGAAAAACAAAATGGCCGACACACAGGTTTCATGCTTTCCCAGCTAGGGTCCTTCACTGTGATGATGCACAAGAAATTTGGTTGAAACATTTGCTTTGGTTCCAAAGCTATATGCATTTGAATTTTTTTCTGTTTTTCTGGTATAGCGCCCCCATATGGCCAAATTTCATGAAACTTGGTGGGTACCCAATATTCCCCCTGGCAATAAAATATACCAATTTTGGTGTGACTCCAACCAAGCATTGCTGACATATGGCTCACTTCCTGTTTTGGTGTCTTCGGCATGGAAATTCATTGGACGACAGCAGCCACATTGTTTGCCCCTAGCAAAATTCTTTGAATAACTTTTGGTCACACCCATCTGTAGATGATACGTACCAAATTTGGTGGTGATAGGATCAACAGCCTAGGACTAGTTCGCAAAAGTAGGTTTTTCGAAAAATTCAAAATGGTGGAAAATCCAATGTGGCAGAATCGTCATGGGAAAGAAAGGGGAAAAAATGATCACAACTCTAGGACAAACGGTTCAAAAGTAATAAGCAAAAATGTACCTTGAAGTTTGTCCTGTTGGTGGTGCTACAGAGATGGATGGATTGACCCCAAATTAGAGGCCTGGATACTTTGGACTGTCTTCTATCAATGTGCCAAATTTCATAAAAATCCACCAAGGGGTTCTATGGGCTGCCATAGGCTCCCAGAGGAGAAAGTATAATAATAGTGAAAAATTCTAACAATTACAATAGGTGCCTAGCACCTTCGGTTCTTGGCCCCTAAATATAGCTGCAAGCAGCAATGAGGGGGCCAAGCAGTGAAGCAGGCCAGAGTTGCCATGGCAATGTGATGTTATTACGTCACGCAACTATAAGCAATCACAAGCAGTTTCATGTGAAATATAAATTCCAACTTATAAACAGTTATCAGCTAAAATACTTTTACAGTGCCCCCCTAGAGGCAAAATACCACCAAATTTCGTGTGCATCCCCCCAATGGGGTCCCAAGTCCATGTATCAAGTTTGTTTTTGATACGTGAAAGTGTTGCAGAGAAATGAGCTCACTTCCTGTTTGGCGGCTTCGCTGCTGATTTTGATTGGCTGTGTTGAGTGAACGCTTTCGAAAATGAAAAATCCATTTGATAACTTTTGTGAGGATTGGTCTGAAGATCATGTGTGCCAAATTTGGTGAAGATTGGAGAAAATTTGTGACCTGTGAAATATTTTTCGTGTTTTTGAAAAAATCCAAATGGCGGAAATTGACAACATGGGGTGCCTTGAACTCGGCTTGACCCAAGGATTCCAACGGTACCTCATTTTTGAAAATCGGACAAACGGTTCAAAAGTTACATGTGTAAACGCAGGTCCAAATTTGACCTATTGGTGGCGCTAGAGCACTCGTGGTGCAGGTATGAAACTTGGTGAAAAGAATCAAGGGAGGGTCTCGAATCAGTGTGCCAAATTTCACAACTTTTTACCAGACGGTTCTATGGGCTGCCATAGACTTCAATGACAGAAGAAAGATGTGTAATAATAATAATAAGAAGAAAAGGTAGCAGCTTCGCTGCTTGGCCCCCAATAATAATAATCCAAGTAAAAACAAGAGGGTTCCAGCACCTTCGGTGCTTGGACCCCTAATAATAATAATAATAATCCAAGTAAAAACAAGAGGGTTCCAGCACCTTCAGTGCTTGGACCCCTAATGATTGCGTGATAATCATGTTGCAGGACGTAGGCCAGTTTGGATTTTCAGTTGCTTCCGTTTCCTGGGACTACAGATCTCTGACGACCTAGTGTGGACCCACAACAGGGAGATCATGCTCAAGAAGGCACACCAACGCCTCTACCCCCTACAGTGCCTTAGGAAATTGGGGCATAAGCATGCGATGGCTTGTGAACCTTTACCGTGGCACCACAGACAGCGTTCTCACAGGTGGTATCACTGTGTGGTATGGCAATACCACTGTACAGGACAGGAAAACCATCCAGAGGGTCATGAGGACGGTGGAAAAGATCATCGGGTGTGCATTTCCATCCATCAAGGAGATCTTTCGGTCCAGGTGTAGAAACAAGGCCAGCTCCATCATACAGGACCACAATCACCCTGGGTACCAACTGTTCTCCCCCCTGCGGTCCGATTGCTGGTACCGCAGCATTCATACCAGGACAAGTAGGTTCAAGAACAGTTTTTACCCACAGGCAGTGCGCCTACTGAACTGTTAATCGCTCAATTACTGGACTTATAGTTAGACTGGGAACTCTGCTACAGAGCACACAGGCACTCTCACTGTACTGTACTGCTCTGGTCACTTCATTATTATCATTATGATTCACCATTACCACCTTATTATCACTATTTATTATGCCATTATTATCACTGTACTGCATTTGGTCACTTTACTTTTTTTTTTTTGCACCAACCGCCATGGTAGTATAACTCTTGCTTAGTCACATAACTCTTCTTAGTCACTTTTTATTGTAACACATTTATTGTAATGTACTTACTTGTTGTTTATAATTTATGTTTAGAAGTGATACTGCGAGAGTGAGTAGGGAGTAAGCATTCCATTGTACTTCTACACATGACAATAAAGAATCTGGAATCTTGAATCTAAAGAAGGGCAGACGCCCACAGGCCAGAAATATAACTAAATGTTATACTCGATCCTTTCAGCGTCTATTTATTTGTCTTTTGATACAATCATGTACACTTAAGTTAAGGTGATCTAAAGAAGGGCAGACGACCCCAGCCCGGATATAGACCTATACATTTTCTTCATCTGGAAGGTCTGAATCTGTCTGAAAGAGCTCGCCGGCATAGTCCCCAGTCGGTTTTGGTAGGAGTGTCGCCATTAAATAAAAAATCCAGTGGCATTTTCACTACAAAAAGGACTAATGAGGTCTTTCCATTAGCCATACTCTTGTGGCACTGCGCAGCCCACTTGCAGGAGTCTGTCGTCAGTCTGTCAGACTAGTCTGTCGTATGGCTGGATTTGAAACAAGAGCGCTTTCCACTTAAGGAAATTATTACACTTGCTGTACTGATTGTGTTGGATGAACGTTCAGGCTTGGGTAATGACATAAACGGCAGTAAGTGTACGGTGAAATCCATACGACGTCATGCCGAAATTCAAAGGGACACGTATGAGAGTGCTTTTTGAAGACGTAGGCGTAGCTTACGGCCATACCACCCTGAATAAGCAGGATCTCAGAAACTAAACAGGGTTGAGTCTGCTTAATACTTGGATGGGAGACCACCCTGAGAATACCCGGTTATGTGAGTTTTTTCCCTGGACAGGAGGCGCTATTTGACCACAAACACAGATTTTTGTTATTACTCCTTCCCTTCAGCTTGTATTTATTTCTCTCTTGAAACAAGGCGTATTTAGTCCACAATTTCAGGCGATATGTTTCAAATAAAAGTCCCGTATGCAAAACAGTTAATCGAAGGATTTTTTTCTTTCCCCCAAAACATTTCATACTGTGGTCATGTCACGTTCAAAAACATGGAACGCTTCACGAATTTGCGTGTCATCCTTGCGCCAGGGGCCATGCTAATCTTCTCTGTATCGTTCCAATTTTAGTATATGTGCTGCCGTAGCTAGCACGCAACAGGACCTCGGACATCAGCTTTATGCAGGCGGTTGTTGGCCATCAGCTCCCATTCATGGTTACTTGTAAACATTTGTTGATTCCGGCCTTTCTCAGCTCTATCAGAGCGATGCAGCAAACTTCATGTTACATTCCTCCCCCTCAGTACCTTTTTGCGCTCTAGTTCTATTTTCCTTCATTCACTCTATTTCTCAATTTTCCACTTATTACAGTAATTGCGTAATATTAGTCACCGGGACACCTTAGGTGGCATCAGGACAGGTAAAAATGCAAATTCAATTGGTCCGTAATCGTCACCATTGGCAGATGTCAACATTAGACCCGCCCGCACAGATTTTTAGCCACGACTCTTTTCGGAGAGTGTGAAGTAGACTTTCCATGCAACAGACACCATTTAAACAGTCATTGCACTCCGGCTGTGCTGACCCCTGCGAATTCCCCAAATGTGGGAATCTCGACTGCATAATTTCTGCTAGTGCGCCACTGCGTTCGCGCTCTCCCCTGATTTTTCATGCTCAGTGTTACGGCCGGCCCGTCGGACCGCAGCATAAAAAAGGGAGGAAGACAACAGAAATGACTTTCAAACAAAGAATACATTTGTTAAAGTTTCTAAAAAAGAACGTAAGAAAAGAATATGTCTAGGGGAATGAATGGGTGCGTGTCTGTAGGAGGAGTAGACAGGTGCGTGTGTGTGAGGAGTGGACATGCGCAATGCGACGAGACTCAGAGAGACGCGCGCTCACGGTCATATAGCTCACCCCGACGCCAGGTGTGAATAATAAGCAATTAACAGTTCCCACCGCGGCCTGAAACCTCTGCGTGGCCATCACAGGAACTACAGGGGAAGCAGGGGGTCGTAACACTCAGAAAGAGATGTTCAATGCTTATGCGTGATGCTCTATTGAAAGTAAAAAAATAAATAAATAAAACAAAACCTGAAGACAGAAACGAGCTGACGTATGCGCTCTTACATAGGGGATGTTGTATTGATTTCTTGTTTATCCTGTTTTTTTGCTCACTGCTTGAATTAGTAATCGCTACAATATTTTTTATTGTTTGTTTTGCCCAATAAGATCATTTGATAATGTACATGGTTTTGGTTGTATCGTTGTATCAGTAACATGACTGAAGATGAAAAAAGAGATTGTAACTTGCGCTGCGCCTGCATTTTACAGCGCAATGGAAAGTGAGTGTAGTATCAAAGTGAGTATAGAGCTAAGAATGAAGAGGACTAGTCTGTCGTATGGCTGGATTTAGAGCAAGAGCGCTTTCCACTTAAGGACATTATTACACCTGCTGTGATGATTGTGTTGGATGAACGTTCAGGCTTGGGTGATGACATAAACGGCAGCAAATGTATGGTGAAATCCATAAGACGTCGTGCAGAAATTCAAGGGGACAAGTATGAGAGTGTTATTTGAAGACGCGGCTTTCGCTTACGGCCATGCCACCCTGAACACGCCCGATCTCGTCCAATCGCGGATGCTAAGCATGTTTGAGCCTGCTTAGTTCTTGGATGGGAGACCGCCTGGGAGTACCAGGTGCTGTAAGCCTTTTCCCTCCACAGGAGGCGATATTTGACCGCAAACACACATTTCTCTTATAACTCGATACATTCAGCGTCTATTTATTTGTCTTTTCATACAATCATGTACACTTAAGTTAAGGTGATCTAAAGAAGGGCAGACGACCCCTGCCCGGAAATAGACCTATACATTTTCTTCATCTGGAGGCTCTGAATCTGTCTGAAAGAGCTCGCCGACATAGTCCCCAGTCAGTTTTTAAAAATAATAAAAATAAAAAAGCGAAGACTGTCTGTGGTGCAGTGAAACGGGTGAGGGCGCTCCAGAACTGAACGTTCATATTTCAGCCTGGGGAACACGGATGGGAATACAAGGACATTATTACACTTGCTGTGATGATCGTGTTGTGTTTGTGTGTTTGTTTTTTCTTGACTTTTTTTTTTTTTTTTTTTTACAAGTAATGCAATTGCACTCCTTTGATCGGAGTGTCATAGAGGGGCTTTCCCCCTCTTTTTTTCTTTCGCGCGTATGGCATTCATAGCAACTTCTGTCTCCCGCATACGCATCCATTGCTGAATACGGAAATGGACAGTGTAGAATTATGGGCCAGTTGAACGGTATTGGTAGGAGTGTCGCCATTAAATAAAAAATCCAGTGGCATTTTCACTACAAAAAGGACTAATGAGGTCTTTCCATTAGCCATACTCTTGTGGCACTGCGCAGCCCACTTGCAGGAGTCTGTCGTCAGTCTGTCAGACTAGTCTGTCGTATGGCTGGATTTGAAACAAGAGCGCTTTCCACTTAAGGAAATTATTACACTTGCTGTGCTGATTGTGTTGGATGAACGTTCAGGCTTGGGTAATGACATAAACGGCAGTAAGTGTACGGTGAAATCCATACGACGTCATGCTGAAATTCAAAGGGACACGTATGAGAGTGCTTTTTGAAGACGTAGGCGTAGCTTACGGCCATACCACCCTGAATAAGCAGGATCTCAGAAACTAAACAGGGTTGGGTCTGCTTAATACTTGGATGGGAGACCACCCTGAGAATACTCGGTTATGTGAGTTTTTTCCCTGGACAGGAGGCGCTATTTGACCACAAACACAGATTTCTGTTATTACTCCTTCCCTTCAGCTTGTATTTATTTCTCTCTTGAAACAAGGCGTATTTAGTTCACAATTTCAGGCGATATGTTTCAAAATAAAAGTCCCGTATGCAAAACAGTTAATCGAAGGATTTTTTTCTTTACCCCAAAACATTTCATACTGTGGTCATGTCACGTTCAAAAACATGGAACGCTTCACGAATTTGCGTGTCATCCTTGCGCCAGGGGCCATGCTAATCTTCTCTGTATCGTTCCAATTTTAGTATATGTGCTGCCGTAGCTAGCACGCAACAGGACCTCGGACATCAGCTTTATGCAGGCGGTTGTTGGCCATCAGCTCCCATTCATGGTTACTTGTAAACAGATGTTGTTTCCAGCCTTTCTCAGCTCTATCAGAGCGATGCAGCAAACTTCATGTTACATTCCTCCCCCTCAGTACCTTTTTGCGCTCTAGTTCTATTTTCCTTCATTCACTCTATTTCTCAATTTTCCACTTATTACAGTAATTGCGTAATATTAGTCACCGGGACACCTTAGGTGGCATCAGGACAGGTAAAAATGCAAATTCAATTGGTCTGTAATCGTCACCATTGGCAGATGTCAACATTAGACCCGCCCGCACAGATTTTTAGCCACGACTGTTTTCGGAGAGTATGAAGTAGACTTTCCATGCAACAGACACCATTTAAACAGTCATTGCACTCCGGCTGTGCTGACCCCTGCGAATTCCCCAAATGTGGGAATCTCGACTGCATGACGTCTGCTAGTGCGCCACTGCGTTCGCGCTCTCCCCTGATTTTTCATGCTCAGTGTTACGACCGGCTCGTCGGACCGCAGCATAAAAAAAGGAGGAAGACAACAGAAATGACTTTCAAACAAAGAATACATTTGTTAAAGTTTCTAAAAAAGAACGTAAGAAAAGAATATGTCTAGGGGAATGAATGGGTGCGTGTCTGTAGGTGGAGTAGACAGGTGCGTGTGTGTGAGGAGTGGACATGCGCAATGCGACGAGACTCAGAGAGACGCGCGCTCACGGTCATATAGCTCACCCCGACGCCAGGTGTGAATAATAAGCAATTAACAGTTCCCACCGCGGCCTGAAACCTCTGCGTGGCCATCACAGGAACTACAGGGGAAGCAGGGGGTCGTAACACTCAGAAAGAGATGTTCAATGCTTATGCGTGATGCTCTATTGAAAGTAAAAAATAAATAAATAAAACAAAACCTGAAGACAGAAACGAGCTGACGTATGCGCTCTTACATAGGGGATGTTGTATTGATTTCTTGTTTATCCTGGTTTTTTGCTCACTGCTTGAATTAGTAATCGCTACAATATTTTTTTTGTTTGTTTTGCCCAATAAGATCATTTGATAATGTACATGTTTTTGTTTGTATCGTTGTATCAGTAACATGACTGAAGATGAAAAAGGAGAATGTAACTTGCGCTGCGCCTGCATTTTACAGCGCAATGGAAAGTGAGTGTAGTATCAAAGTGAGTATAGAGCTAAGAATGAAGAGGACTAGTCTGTCGTATGGCTGGATTTAGAGCAAGAGCGCTTTCCACTTAAGGACATTATTACACCTGCTGTGATGATTGTGTTGGATGAACGTTCAGGCTTGGGTGATGACATAAACGGCAGCAAATGTATGGTGAAATCCATAAGACGTCGTGCAGAAATTCAAGGGGACAAGTATGAGAGTGTTATTTGAAGACGCGGCTTTCGCTTACGGCCATGCCACCCTGAACACGCCCGATCTCGTCCAATCGCGGATGCTAAGCATGTTTGAGCCTGCTTAGTTCTTGGATGGGAGACCGCCTGGGAGTACCAGGTGCTGTAAGCCTTTTCCCTCCACAGGAGGCGATATTTGACCGCAAACACACATTTCTCTTATAACTCGATACATTCAGCGTCTATTTATTTGTCTTTTCATACAATCATGTACTACATGATGATATGTTTTTAATGCCCTGTACTCATGTTGTACGCATTGGTGTTGTTTGGGGTCAATTTGACCCCAGGCTGTTTTAGCTGTATAAAACATATAAGAAATATCAACATTTTACACACATTTGTTTTACTTGTTTTGGATGATATTGAGGACACTGCAACATGCAATTTTATAATTTAATTTTATAATATAATATAAGACTTCCCTCTGTTTTAGGGCCATAACCTATCATAATAATGCCTGTAGTAGTGCGAGAACCACGGACAGTTCACATGACATGGGGGAGGGGAAAACATAATTTCCATGAGAATTTTGATATTTCCCGTGCTGTGAGGGAGGGGAACTATGGTTCCCACACCTGTGTCTGCGCATGACAGTAGAGGAGGAGCAAACATATAAAAGCTTGCACAGCATCCTTCAAAACCATTCCTCTTGGTGCTCTGTGTGCTCTCTCTTTATGCTCTCTCTCTCTCTATTGAAAATGAACTCTAAGCAAAAGTTTTCTGCCAATGAGGTTTTGTCACAGCTGTTTGCCAGTGAGAGTGACATAGAGGAGACTGTATATGAGACAGAGGATAACGTTGAGGAGGACCCTGATTATGAGGCATCCTCCTCTGATGAGAATGAGACTCTAAGTGTTGACCCTCCTGTTTCTCAACCACCAGAAGGCATGTTACCTTCAAAAAATGGAAAGTTATTATGGTCCCTTTCCCCACTTGAATGACAGGGTAGACTTAGTGCTGCTAATGTCATCAGGATGGTTTCAGGCCCTACCAGATACGCTGTCAGCCATGCCCAAGACATAAAACTAGCATTTGAGCTCTTGATAATCAATTGAAAAGGATATACTGGAGATGACAAACGTGGAGGGGAGGCGTGTGTATAGGGGCAGTTGGAAACACTTGGATGTGACCCACTTGCAAGCCTATATTGGGTTGCTCATTTTGGCAGGAGTTTACAAGTCAAAAGGCGAAGCAACAGCAAGCCTTTGGAATGCTGACAATGGAAGGGCAATATCTCCAGCCACTATGTCTCTACAGAATTTTCATCTTTTCTCCTGTGTCATACGCTTTGATGACAGAGAAACAAGGCAGGGCCGACGAGAGCGTGACAAACTCGCAGCAATACGGGATGTATGGGATAAGTGGGTTCAGCGATTACCTCTTCTTTACAATTCAGGCCCCCACATGACTGTGGATGAATGTCTGAGTGCATTTTGTAATAACATAACATATAACATATCTGTACTTAGAAATAATATAAAGGCCTTAACATACCAAAAAGATCTTTCTCTTCAATTTTAGGTTAATCAGTGAGATTTTATGGTGATTGTCATGTTTTTCCATAGTTGCATAATAGGTATTCTACATGTATAGGGGTGGGGGGGTGGGGGGTGGGGGGTTATTTAAAGCCTATTTACGTAGTCAACAAAGAAACATAAAGTACCTCACACATAAATTTGGGTAGCAATTTTAATTTCCACCATTTTCTGGATTAAGTTAAGGTGATCTAAAGAAGGGCAGACGACCCCAGCCCGGATATAGACCTATACATTTTCTTCATCTGGAGGCTCTGAATCTGTCTGAAAGAGCTCGCCGACATAGTCCCCAGTCAGTTTTTAAAAATAATAAAAATAAAAAAGCGAAGACTGTCTGTGGTGCAGTGAAACGGGTGAGGGCGCTCCAGAACTGAACGTTCATATTTCAGCCTGGGGAACACGGATGGGAATACAAGGACATTATTACACTTGCTGTGATGATCGTGTTGTGTTTGTGTGTTTGTTTTTTTCTTGACTTTTTTTTTTTTTTTTTACAAGTAATGCAATTGCACTCCTTTGATCGGAGTGTCATAGAGGGGCTTTTCCCCTCTTTTTTTCTTTCGCGCGTATGGCATTCATAGCAACTTCTGTCTCCCGCATACGCATCCATTGCTGAATACGGAAATGGACAGTGTAGAATTATGGGCCAGTTGAACGGTATTGGTAGGAGTGTCGCCATTAAATAAAAAATCCAGTGGCATTTTCACTACAAAAAGGACTAATGAGGTCTTTCCATTAGCCATACTCTTGTGGCACTGCGCAGCCCACTTGCAGGAGTCTGTCGTCAGTCTGTCAGACTAGTCTGTCGTATGGCTGGATTTGAAACAAGAGCGCTTTCCACTTAAGGAAATTATTACACTTGCTGTGCTGATTGTGTTGGATGAACGTTCAGGCTTGGGTAATGACATAAACGGCAGTAAGTGTACGGTGAAATCCATAAGACGTCATGCTGAAATTCAAAGGGACGCGTATGAGAGTGCTTTTTGAAGACGTAGGCGTAGCTTACGGCCATACCACCCTGAATAAGCAGGATCTCAGAAACTAAACAGGGTTGGGTCTGCTTAATACTTGGATGGGAGACCACCCTGAGAATACCCGGTTATGTGAGTTTTTTCCCTGGACAGGAGGCGCTATTTGACCACAAACACAGATTTCTGTTATTACTCCTTCCCTTCAGCTTGTATTTATTTCTCTCTTGAAACAAGGCGTATTTAGTCCACAATTTCAGGCGATATGTTTCAAAATAAAAGTCCCGTATGCAAAACAGTTAATCGAAGGATTTTTTTCTTTCCCCCAAAACATTTCATACTGTGGTCATGTCACGTTCAAAAACATGGAACGCTTCACGAATTTGCGTGTCATCCTTGCGCCAGGGGCCATGCTAATCTTCTCTGTATCGTTCCAATTTTAGTATATGTGCTGCCGTAGCTAGCACGCAACAGGACCTCGGACATCAGCTTTATGCAGGCGGTTGTTGGCCATCAGCTCCCATTCATGGTTACTTGTAAACAGATGTTGTTTCCAGCCTTTCTCAGCTCTATCAGAGCGATGCAGCAAACTTCATGTTACATTCCTCCCCCTCAGTACCTTTTTGCGCTCTAGTTCTATTTTCCTTCATTCACTCTATTTCTCCATTTTCCACTTATTACAGTAATTGCGTAATATTAGTCACCGGGACACCTTAGGTGGCATCAGGACAGGTAAAAATGCAAATTCAATTGGTCCGTAATCGTCACCATTGGCAGATGTCAACATTAGACCCGCCCGCACAGATTTTTAGCCACGACTGTTTTCGGAGAGTATGAAGTAGACTTTCCATGCAACAGACACCATTTAAACAGTCATTGCACTCCGGCTGTGCTGACCCCTGCGAATTCCCCAAATGTGGGAATCTCGACTGCATGACGTCTGCTAGTGCGCCACTGCGTTCGCGCTCTCCCCTGATTTTTCATGCTCAGTGTTACGACCGGCTCGTCGGACCGCAGCATAAAAAAGGGAGGAAGACAACAGAAATGACTTTCAAACAAAGAATACATTTGTTAAAGTTTCTAAAAGAGAACGTAAGAAAAGAATATGTCTAGGGGAATGAATGGGTGCGTGTCTGTAGGTGGAGTAGACAGGTGCGTGTGTGAGGAGAGGGCATGCGCAATGCGACGAGACCCAGAGAGACGCGCGCTCACGGTCATATAGCTCACCCCGACGCCAGGTGTGAATAATAAGCAATCAACAGTTCCCACCGCGGCCTGAAACCTCTGCGTGGCCATCACAGGAACTACAGGGGAAGCAGGGGGTCGTAACACTCAGAAAGAGATGTTCAATGCTTATGCGTGATGCTCTATTGAAAGTAAAAAAATAAATAAATAAAACAAAACCTGAAGACAGAAACGAGCTGACGTATGCGCTCTTACATAGGGGATGTTGTATTGATTTCTTGTTTATCCTGGTTTTTTGCTCACTGCTTGAATTAGTAATCGCTACAATATTTTTTTTGTTTGTTTTGCCCAATAAGATCATTTGATAATGTACATGTTTTTGTTTGTATCGTTGTATCAGTAACATGACTGAAGATGAAAAAAGAGATTGTAACTTGCGCTGCGCCTGCATTTTACAGCGCAATGGAAAGTGAGTGTAGTATCAAAGTGAGTATAGAGCTAAGAATGAAGTGGACTAGTCTGTCGTATGGCTGGATTTAGAGCAAGAGCGCTTTCCACTTAAGGACATTATTACACCTGCTGTGATGATTGTGTTGGATGAACGTTCAGGCTTGGGTGATGACATAAACGGCAGCAAATGTATGGTGAAATCCATAAGACGTCGTGCTGAAATTCAAAGGGACAAGTATGAGAGTGTTATTTGAAGACGCGGCTTTCGCTTACGGCCATGCCACCCTGAACACGCCCGATCTCGTCCATTCGCGGATGCTAAGCAGGTTTGGGCCTGGTTAGTACTTGGATGGGAGACCGCCTGGGAATGCCAGGTGCTGTAAGCCTTTTCCCTCCACAGGAGGCGATATTTGACCGCAAACACACATTTCTCTTATATCTCGATCCTTTCAGCGTCTATTTATTTGTCTTTTGATACAATCATGTACACTTAAGTTAAGGTGATCTAAAGAAGGGCAGACGACCCCAGCCCGGAAATAGACCTATACATTTTCTTCATCTGGAGGCTCTGAATCTGTCTGAAAGAGCTCGCCGACATAGTCCCCAGTCAGTTTTTAAAAATAATAAAAATAAAAAAGCGAAGACTGTCTGTGGTGCAGTGAAACGGGTGAGGGAGCTCCAGAACTGAACGTTCATATTTCAGCCTGGGGAACACGGATGGGAATGCAAGGACATTATTACACTTGCTGTGATGATCGTGTTGTGTTTGTGTGTTTGTTTTTTTCTTGACTTTTTTTTTTTTTTTTTTTACAAGTAATGCAATTGCACTCCTTTGATCGGAGTGTCATAGAGGGGCTTTTCCCCTCTTTTTTTCTTTCGCGCGTATGGCATTCATAGCAACTTCTGTCTCCCGCATACGCATCCATTGCTGAATACGGAAATGGACAGTGTAGAATTATGGGCCAGTTGAACGGTATTGGTAGGAGTGTCGCCATTAAATAAAAAATCCAGTGGCATTTTCACTACAAAAAGGACTAATGAGGTCTTTCCATTAGCCATACTCTTGTGGCACTGCGCAGCCCACTTGCAGGAGTCTGTCGTCAGTCTGTCAGACTAGTCTGTCGTATGGCTGGATTTGAAACAAGAGCGCTTTCCACTTAAGGAAATTATTACACTTGCTGTGCTGATTGTGTTGGATGAACGTTCAGGCTTGGGTAATGACATAAACGGCAGTAAGTGTACGGTGAAATCCATAAGACGTCATGCCGAAATTCAAAGGGACGCGTATGAGAGTGCTTTTTGAAGACGTAGGCGTAGCTTACGGCCATACCACCCTGAATAAGCAGGATCTCAGAAACTAAACAGGGTTGGGTCTGCTTAATACTTGGATGGGAGACCACCCTGAGAATACCCGGTTATGTGAGTTTTTTCCCTGGACAGGAGGCGCTATTTGACCACAAACACAGATTTCTGTTATTACTCCTTCCCTTCAGCTTGTATTTATTTCTCTCTTGAAACAAGGCGTATTTAGTTCACAATTTCAGGCGATATGTTCCAAAATAAAAGTCCCGTATGCAAAACAGTTAATCGAAGGATTTTTTTCTTTCCCCCAAAACATTTCATACTGTGGTCATGTCACGTTCAAAAACATGGAACGCTTCACGAATTTGCGTGTCATCCTTGCGCCAGGGGCCATGCTAATCTTCTCTGTATCGTTCCAATTTTAGTATATGTGCTGCCGTAGCTAGCACGCAACAGGACCTCGGACATCAGCTTTATGCAGGCGGTTGTTGGCCATCAGCTCCCATTCATGGTTACTTGTAAACAGATGTTGTTTCCAGCCTTTCTCAGCTCTATCAGAGCGATGCAGCAAACTTCATGTTACATTCCTCCCCCTCAGTACCTTTTTGCGCTCTAGTTCTATTTTCCTTCATTCACTCTATTTCTCAATTTTCCACTTATTACAGTAATTGCGTAATATTAGTCACCGGGACACCTTAGGTGGCATCAGGACAGGTAAAAATGCAAATTCAATTGGTCTGTAATCGTCACCATTGGCAGATGTCAACATTAGACCCGCCCGCACAGATTTTTAGCCACGACTGTTTTCGGAGAGTATGAAGTAGACTTTCCATGCAACAGACACCATTTAAACAGTCATTGCACTCCGGCTGTGCTGACCCCTGCGAATTCCCCAAATGTGGGAATCTCGACTGCATAATTTCTGCTAGTGCGCCACTGCGTTCGCGCTCTCCCCTGATTTTTCATGCTCAGTGTTACGACCGGCTCGTCGGACCGCAGCATAAAAAAGGGAGGCAGACAACAGAAATGACTTTCAAACAAAGAATACATTTGTTAAAGTTTCTAAAAGAGAACGTAAGAAAAGAATATGTCTAGGGGAATGAATGGGTGCGTGTCTGTAGGTGGAGTAGACAGGTGCGTGTGTGAGGAGAGGGACATGCGCAATGCGACGAGACCCAGAGAGACGCGCGCTCACGGTCATATAGCTCACCCCGACGCCAGGTGTGAATAATAAGCAATCAACAGTTCCCACCGCGGCCTGAAACCTCTGCGTGGCCATCACAGGAACTACAGGGGAAGCAGGGGGTCGTAACACTCAGAAAGAGATGTTCAATGCTTATGCGTGATGCTCTATTGAAAGTAAAAAAATAAATAAATAAAACAAAACCTGAAGACAGAAACGAGCTGACGTATGCGCTCTTACATAGGGGATGTTGTATTGATTTCTTGTTTATCCTGGTTTTTTGCTCACTGCTTGAATTAGTAATCGCTACAATATTTTTTTTGTTTGTTTTGCCCAATAAGATCATTTGATAATGTACATGTTTTTGTTTGTATCGTTGTATCAGTAACATGACTGAAGATGAAAAAAGAGATTGTAACTTGCGCTGCGCCTGCATTTTACAGCGCAATGGAAAGTGAGTGTAGTATCAAAGTGAGTATAGAGCTAAGAATGAAGAGGACTAGTCTGTCGTATGGCTGGATTTAGAGCAAGAGCGCTTTCCACTTAAGGACATTATTACACCTGCTGTGATGATTGTGTTGGATGAACGTTCAGGCTTGGGTGATGACATAAACGGCAGCAAATGTATGGTGAAATCCATAAGACGTCGTGCTGAAATTCAAGGGGACATGTATGAGAGTGTTATTTGAAGACGCGGCTTTCGCTTACGGCCATGCCACCCTGAACACGCCCGATCTCGTCCATTCGCGGATGCTAAGCAGGTTTGGGCCTGGTTAGTACTTGGATGGGAGACCGCCTGGGAATACCAGGTGCTGTAAGCCTTTTCCCTCCACAGGAGGCGATATTTGACCGCAAACACACATTTCTCTTATAACTCGATCCTTTCAGCGTCTATTTATTTGTCTTTTCATACAATCATGTACACTTAAGTTAAGGTGATCTAAAGAAGGGCAGACGACCCCAGCCCGGAAATAGACCTATACATTTTCTTCATCTGGAGGCTCTGAATCTGTCTGAAAGAGCTCGCCGACATAGTCCCCAGTCAGTTTTTAAAAATAATAAAAATAAAAAAGCGAAGACTGTCTGTGGTGCAGTGAAACGGGTGAGGGCGCTCCAGAACTGAACGTTCATATTTCAGCCTGGGGAACACGGATGGGAATGCAAGGACATTATTACACTTGCTGTGATGATCGTGTTGTGTTTGTGTGTTTGTTTTTTCTTGACTTTTTTTTTTTTTTACAAGTAATGCAATTGCACTCCTTTGATCGGAGTGTCATAGAGGGGCTTTTCCCCTCTTTTTTTCTTTCGCGCGTATGGCATTCATAGCAACTTCTGTCTCCCGCGTACGCATCCATTGCTGAATACGGAAATGGACAGTGTAGAATTATGGGCCAGTTGAACGGTATTGGTAGGAGTGTCGCCATTAAATAAAAAATCCAGTGGCATTTTCACTACAAAAAGGACTAATGAGGTCTTTCCATTAGCCATACTCTTGTGGCACTGCGCAGCCCACTTGCAGGAGTCTGTCGTCAGTCTGTCAGACTAGTCTGTCGTATGGCTGGATTTGAAACAAGAGCGCTTTCCACTTAAGGAAATTATTACACTTGCTGTGCTGATTGTGTTGGATGAACGTTCAGGCTTGGGTAATGACATAAACGGCAGTAAGTGTACGGTGAAATCCATAAGACGTCATGCCGAAATTCAAAGGGACACGTATGAGAGTGCTTTTTGAAGACGTAGGCGTAGCTTACGGCCATACCACCCTGAATAAGCAGGATCTCAGAAACTAAACAGGGTTGGGTCTGCTTAATACTTGGATGGGAGACCACCCTGAGAATACCCGGTTATGTGAGTTTTTTCCCTGGACAGGAGGCGCTATTTGACCACAAACACAGATTTCTGTTATTACTCCTTCCCTTCAGCTTGTATTTATTTCTCTCTTGAAACAAGGCGTATTTAGTCCACAATTTCAGGCGATATGTTTCAAAATAAAAGTCCCGTATGCAAAACAGTTAATCGAAGGATTTTTTTCTTTCCCCCAAAACATTTCATACTGTGGTCATGTCACGTTCAAAAACATGGAACGCTTCACGAATTTGCGTGTCATCCTTGCGCCAGGGGCCATGCTAATCTTCTCTGTATCGTTCCAATTTTAGTATATGTGCTGCCGTAGCTAGCACGCAACAGGACCTCGGACATCAGCTTTATGCAGGCGGTTGTTGGCCATCAGCTCCCATTCATGGTTACTTGTAAACATTTGTTGATTCCGGCCTTTCTCAGCTCTATCAGAGCGATGCAGCAAACTTCATGTTACATTCCTCCCCCTCAGTACCTTTTTGCGCTCTAGTTCTATTTTCCTTCATTCACTCTATTTCTCCATTTTCCACTTATTACAGTAATTGCGTAATATTAGTCACCGGGACACCTTAGGTGGCATCAGGACAGGTAAAAATGCAAATTCAATTGGTCCGTAATCGTCACCATTGGCAGATGTCAACATTAGACCCGCCCGCACAGATTTTTAGCCACGACTGTTTTCGGAGAGTATGAAGTAGACTTTCCATGCAACAGACACCATTTAAACAGTCATTGCACTCCGGCTGTGCTGACCCCTGCGAATTCCCCAAATGTGGGAATCTCGACTGCATGACGTCTGCTAGTGCGCCACTGCGTTCGCGCTCTCCCCTGATTTTTCATGCTCAGTGTTACGGCCGGCCCGTCGGACCGCAGCATAAAAAAGGGAGGCAGACAACAGAAATGACTTTCAAACAAAGAATACATTTGTTAAAGTTTCTAAAAGAGAACGTAAGAAAAGAATATGTCTAGGGGAATGAATGGGTGCGTGTCTGTAGGTGGAGTAGACAGGTGCGTGTGTGTGAGGAGAGGGACATGCGCAATGCGACGAGCCCCAGAGAGACGCGCGCTCACGGTCATATAGCTCACCCCGACGCCAGGTGTGAATAATAAGCAATTAACAGTTCCCACCGCGGCCTGAAACCTCTGCGTGGCCATCACAGGAACTACAGGGGAAGCAGGGGGTCGTAACACTCAGAAAGAGATGTTCAATGCTTATGCGTGATGCTCTATTGAAAGTAAAAAAATAAATAAATAAAACAAAACCTGAAGACAGAAACGAGCTGACGTATGCGCTCTTACATAGGGGATGTTGTATTGATTTCTTGTTTATCCTGGTTTTTTGCTCACTGCTTGAATTAGTAATCGCTACAATATTTTTTTTGTTTGTTTTGCCCAATAAGATCATTTGATAATGTACATGTTTTTGTTTGTATCGTTGTATCAGTAACATGACTGAAGATGAAAAAAGAGATTGTAACTTGCGCTGCGCCTGCATTTTACAGCGCAATGGAAAGTGAGTGTAGTATCAAAGTGAGTATAGAGCTAAGAATGAGGAGGACTAGTCTGTCGTATGGCTGGATTTAGAGCAAGAGCGCTTTCCACTTAAGGACATTATTACACCTGCTGTGATGATTGTGTTGGATGAACGTTCAGGCTTCCACAACGACACGGCTGACATAAACGGCAGCAAATGTATGGTGAAATCCATAAGACGTCGTGCTGAAATTCAAGGGGACAAGTGTGAGAGTGTTATTTGAAGACATGGCTTTCGCTTACGGCCATGCCACCCTGAACACGTCCTACGTCTGACGTCACTCTGAGTTTTTTGGTATTCGCGCCGGCAGACGGTGAGACAGGCTCACCATTTCTTTTCTATTTCTGTTTTTCTGTATATTTTTGTTTTGTATTACTTCTTTTCTTTCTTTCTTTTGAGTTTGGGATTGCCCCCTAGTAGCTTGGCTGCTTGGGGGTTTCCCCTTTACTGTGTTTGAAGTATGACGGATATTTTTGGCAAAGAAATTGGAACGGCAGGAGGATCACGAATCGGTAAAGACCATGGAAACGGAGGAGAACCAGAAAAGGTATTTGAAAACGGATCGAAGAGAGAACAAGAGTTGGGGAATATCGCTTTGAAAGGATTTAAGGCTTCGTTTAATTATAAGAAGGAAACTACGATTGTGTTGGAACTTGATGCAATGAAGGAGATTACAGCAGGAGAGATTATTAAAAGCGTTATTGGGAAAATTGGATACGGAAAATTGTTGGCATTACGACCAAGACCTAATAATGAATTTGAGATGACTTTGACTGATCAAGAATCGTGTGAGCGGCTGATGGATGGCATTACCATTAAAGGAGTAGTTTGTGAAGTGAGGAAATTGGCGTCCAAAGAAGTAATGGTTTCGTTTTTGCATTTGCCGGCATACATTGAAGACAGGGAAATCATCGCGAAATTGAATGGCTGGGGAGTGACGCCGATCCTACCAGTCAAGCGGCGCTTTTATCCGGGCACTGACATTGCAGACGGGACGAGATATCTCAGAGTGAGATTCCCGAAAGAAGTAGTGTCCCTGCCATACAGTGTCAAATTTGAGACGGCGGAAGGAGTGCAGTATTTCAGGGTCATGCATGATCGGCAGGTGAAAATCTGTCGATTGTGTATGAACCCTGGACATATACTGAGAGACTGTCCGGAGTTCAAATGCCGGGATTGTTTGGAGCAGGGACACTTCGCGCGGGATTGCAAAGCGGTGAGGTGCCCGGATTGCCGCCAAATGATGATGAGGTGTGAGTGCGAGACGGATCATGAAGGGGAGGAGGAAGACGCCGCAGAAGGGACAGAGGAGGATGCAGAGGGAGTTATAGGCGACCCCCCTGTTGAGGGAGAGGGTGAAGTTGGAGATATGGAAGGTGGGGAGCAGACGAAAGAGACGGGCCATTTAGAACACGCAGAAAAAGAAAAACAAGAAGAGCTAATGGAGAGTGAGATCTGGACGCCCATAGATCTCACTGAAATCACAACAGAGATGATAAAAGAATCGGATAAGCCAAAGAGTATGGAGGAGAACGATGTGGAGGAGAGGAATGGGGAAACGGCAGGAAAAGGGATAACGGAGGCTACAGTAAGAAGTTTACGACGAAGAACAATAAAGGTAACCCCAAATATAGAAGCGGGGAAAAGAAGACGAAAGCGAGAGGAGGGGAAAGAAGGAGAAACGGACACGGGAGGTATGAAGCAGAGTAGATACGGGGTGTTAGTAGGTGCGGAAGAGAAAGATTAAAAGAGAAAATGATGAGGATGGTGTGTTTCCTGTGGCTTTTAATGACTCTTTGTATTGCTTCAATCAATGCGAGGGGTTTAACAAGAGCGCAGAAATTTCGGAGTTGTTTAGTGTTATGTGAAAGAGCGGATGTACTACTATTGCAAGAAACATATTGGAATGACGAATCTGTGAATGAAATGAAATCTATGTGGGATGGAGAAGTGTTTTATAATAATGGGGGAAATCAAAGAGGGAGAGGGGTTGCCATTTTAATTAGAAGGGGGGCATGTGAAAGAGTAGAAGAGGTTTATAATGGGAAAGAAGGAAAATGCATAGCAGTTAGAATATGGAACATGGGAGAACCTGTAGTGTTATGTAACCTGCATGCACCTAATAAGGAGAGAGAGAAAGAGAGGTTTTTTAAGAATTTGAGTGTTTTAATGGATGGGTGGGGAAGAGTGGCTCTTGTGGGGGATTTTAACACAGTTTTTAGCAGAATGGATATTGCAGAGGGTATGGTTTTTAAAACTGATGTGGGGAGGGGAGAACTAAAAAATTTAATGACAAAACATGATGTGATAGATATATGGAGAGAACGAAATGAGGGGAAGAGGGGTTTTTCAAGAAGACAAATTGTGGGAAACTTTTTGTGCCAGAGTAGGATTGATCTTGTTTTATGTGATAGGGAAACTGGAAAATATATAAAGCAGGTTTTTTACAAAGAAACAGCATTTAGCGATCACGACTTTTTATTTGTAAACATGGATTTTACAGAGGTGGAAAGGGGACCAGGAGTATGGGTTTTAAATACAGAGCTTTTAAAAGATCAGTTTTATGTGATGGGGGTGAAGA
This sequence comes from Megalops cyprinoides, assembly GCF_013368585.1. NCBI lineage: Eukaryota > Metazoa > Chordata > Actinopteri > Elopiformes > Megalopidae > Megalops > Megalops cyprinoides. The sequence continues at coordinate 20,190,856 of NC_050607.1, read as the reverse complement.
GTATTATCAGCGGGGGGATAGAACATGAATTGTTTAAAGACGATAAAAGAATTTGGTGGGACAATATCAAATACGACATAAGGAGGTTTTCAATGGAGTACGGCAGGATGGTGCAGAGAGTAAAAAGAATGGAAGAACGAAGAGTGAGGGAAGATTTGGGAGCAGAGTTGAGGAGAGTGGATGGGGATGTGGGTCAGATATTGTTATTGGAGGAGAAATTAAGAGAAATTGAGGAAATGAAGTGTAGAGGGGCGATGATAAGAAGCAGAGCAAAAAATGTGGTGGAAGGGGAACGATGCACCAAATTCTTTTTTAGTTTGGAAGAGACAAGGCAAAGGACAGAAATGATTAAGGAGGTTTTAAATGGGGATGGACAGAAGGTGATGGGAACAGAGGGAATATTGCGGGAGGTAACAAGGTTTTATATGGAAATGTTTAAGGGGAGGGGAGTGGATGAGAATGAAGAAAAATTTTTATTACAGCAGTTGAAAGTGAAGGTATCGGACAGGGATAAGGATGAATGTGAACAGGAAATATCAGAAGAAGAGATTGACATGGCAGTAGCTCAGCTAAATAATGGGAAAAGTCCAGGGACAGATGGTTTACCGGGAGAATTTTATAAGGCTTTTAAGGATATTTTAATTCCCATATTGAGGGATCTATATAAGGAGGTGTTTGAAAAGGGAGGAATGAGCCAAACAATGAAGATGGGGGTGGTTAAACTCATTTTTAAAAAGAGGGGGGACCCAGCAGACCTGAAGAATTTTAGACCGTTGACAATGTTGAATACGGACTACAAGATTTTAGCGAAAGTTTTAGCAAACCGTTTTAAAAGGATTTTACCAGACATAATCAAAACAAACCAGGCATATGCCATACAAGGCAGAGATATATCAGATATAGTAAGCAGCATAAGGGATATGGTGGCATATATGGGAGAGAAGGGGAGGGGTGGGTATTTGATAAGTTTGGATTTAGAAAAAGCTTTTGACAGAGTTGAACACAAGTACTTGTTTGATTTGATAGAACAGTTTGGTTTTGGGGAGAAATGTGCAAAGTGGTTAAAGTGTTTATATTCAGATGCAGTAAGCTGCATTAAATGCAACAGATTCGTAAGCGAGGCTTTTAAAATAACAAGATCAATAAGGCAGGGGTGTCCACTCTCTGCATTGCTATACAGTTTAGTGGCGGAGCCGTTGGGATTGGCTGTAAAGGCAGATGGGCGAATTAAGGGAATAAGAGTGGAGGGTGCGGAAAGTGCAGAACCAATTTTCCAGTACGCTGATGACACGACATTACTAGTAGAAGACGTTGAAAGTGTGGAGAATGCAATGAAAGTCATAGAGAGATATTGCAAGGGGTCAGGTGCAAGAGTGAATCTAGAAAAAACAGTTTTTATGAGGTTAGGGGGAGTGGAGTCACTGCCATTTTATTTGCCTTTTAAAGAACAAAAAGATAATATAAAGATTTTAGGGGTAAGGATAGGAAAGGAAGAGAGGAAAACGGGGGATCTGGTGTGGGAGGAGGTAGTAGGAGGGATGGAGAGAAGGCTGCATTTTTGGAAACAAAGAAATTTGTTTTTAAGAGGGAAGGTTTTAATTGTTAATTCTCTAATGCTGTCAAAAATGTGGTATGTTTTAGGGGTAACGGCAATGCCAATGTGGGTCATTAAAAGAGTTAAAAGGAGTGTTTTAGATTTTTTATGGGGAGGGAAGCCAGCCAGAATTGCATATGACACTTTAATTGGAACAAAGGAGGAAGGGGGGCTGGGACTTCTAGATCCAACGACACGTATGAAGAGCCTTAGAGTTAAAGCGATTAAGAAGTTTTTAAGCTCTGAACAGGTGGGGATATGGAAGGGAGTCATGAAATATTTTTTAAACAAATGTGGGGGATTGGAAATGGGAACAAGCATTTTATGGATGAAACTAAAGAAAAGCATGATAACAGGGATATCAGAATTTTACAAAGAGGTTTTATGCTCCTGGGCAGAGTTTTTACCAAACACCACCTGGGAGCTTAAAAGGAGAGAGCAGTTTTTAAATCAACCATTATTTTTAAATCCTAGGATTTTAGTGGAGGGAAAAGAGGTATATTTTAAAATTTGGATAGAGGCAGGCCTCGGGAGAGTTAAAGATGTGCTGTATGAGGTAAGGGAGGGATTTCTACCATTACAGGCAATAGTGGATGCAGTCGAGCAAGTTGGTGGAGAGGTCAGAAGAGAGGTTTTAAGAAAACAATATGATCAGATCAAAAGGGCAATACCGGGTGAATGGGTAAAGGGAATTCAGGAAGGGGAGGGGGGGGGGAGGGGAGGGAATGCCAGAGGTTTATTGTAAAAGGAAGGACAATAAAATACACATTGGCTCATGCCTTTTAAAAAGCTTTTACAGTGTTTTTAGAAATGCTGCTTTTACGCCACCAAGATCAAATGAATACTGGGAAAGACTGTTTCCCGGGATGGAGGTGAGCAGGATATGGAAGAACGGCAGATTCAAATACATGGAACCAGCTTTAGAGCAATTCGACTACATATTGAGACACAATGGCATTCTGACAGAGATGAGGTTGTGTAAAATTGGTTGGGGGCAGAACGCAAGGTGTCAAGTATGCCAAAAGGAGGATGAGGGGATTTTACATCTGTTTTTATACTGTTCAGGTTTGGAGGGTTTTATGAGGAAATTGAAAGAGGTTGTGGGAGGGCTGATGAAAGAGAAATATGACGACATGTTACTGCAGGGGGGGTGGGAAGTCTTGTTTTTATTTGGTTTTAATGGGAAATGTGGAAATGTATATGCTCTTAATTTATTTTTATCTGTTGCCAGATATTCAATCTGGTGTAGACGAAATGTCCAATAGAACAGAGACTGTGTTATTTCACTGTGGACATTATACAAAAGGAAATTACAACAATCAATTCAGACCCTATATGACTATTTTAACATGAATGGACAATGGGACATTTTTGACAATCTGATCATAAAAAACAATCCTTTCATTACACATACAATAGGAGGTGTTGCACTTAATTTTCCAAACTAAAAATCTTTTTATGGAATGTTTTGATGGGCTTTGATGGCATAAATGATTGAATGGAATTTTTTTTTTGATAGACAACGTTGATAAATAAAAAAAAAAAAAACACGCCCGATCTCGTCCCTTCGCGGATGCTAAGCAGGTTTGGGCCTGGTTAGTACTTGGATGGGGGACCGCCTGGTAATACCAGGTGCTGTAAGCCTTTTCCCTCCACAGGAGGCGATATTTGACCGCAAACACACATTTCTCTTATAACTCGATCCTTTCAGCGTCTATTTATTTGTCTTTTCATACAATCATGTACACTTAAGTTAAGGTGATCTAAAGAAGGGCAGACGACCCCTGCCCGGAAATAGACCTATACATTTTCTTCATCTGGAGGCTCTGAATCTGTCTGAAAGAGCTCGCCGACATAGTCCCCAGTCAGTTTTTAAAAATAATAAAAATAAAAAAGCGAAGACTGTCTGTGGTGCAGTGAAACGGGTGAGGGCGCTCCAGAACTGAACGTTCATATTTCAGCCTGGGGAACACGGATGGGAATACAAGGACATTATTACACTTGCTGTGATGATCGTGTTGTGTTTGTGTGTTTGTTTTATCTTGACTTTTTTTTTTTCTTTTTTACAAGTAATGCAATTGCACTCCGATGATCGGAGTGTCATAGAGGGGCTTTTTCCCCTCTTTTTTTCTTTCGCGCGTATGGCATTCATAGCAACTTCTGTCTCCCGCGTACGCATCCATTGCTGAATACGGAAATGGACAGTGTAGAATTATGGGCCAGTTGAACGGTATTGGTAGGAGTGTCGCCATTAAATAAAAAATCCAGTGGCATTTTCACTACAAAAAGGACTAATGAGGTCTTTCCATTAGCCATACTCTTGTGGCACTGCGCAGCCCACTTGCAGGAGTCTGTCGTCAGTCTGTCAGACTAGTCTGTCGTATGGCTGGATTTGAAACAAGAGCGCTTTCCACTTAAGGAAATTATTACACTTGCTGTGCTGATTGTGTTGGATGAACGTTCAGGCTTGGGTAATGACATAAACGGCAGTAAGTGTACGGTGAAATCCATAAGACGTCATGCTGAAATTCAAAGGGACACGTATGAGAGTGCTTTTTGAAGACGTAGGCGTAGCTTACGGCCATACCACCCTGAATAAGCAGGATCTCAGAAACTAAACAGGGTTGGGTCTGCTTAATACTTGGATGGGAGACCACCCTGAGAATACCCGGTTATGTGAGTTTTTTCCCTGGACAGGAGGCGCTATTTGACCACAAACACAGATTTCTGTTATTACTCCTTCCCTTCAGCTTGTATTTATTTCTCTCTTGAAACAAGGCGTATTTAGTCCACAATTTCAGGCGATATGTTTCAAAATAAAAGTCCCGTATGCAAAACAGTTAATCGAAGGATTTTTTTCTTTCCCCCAAAACATTTCATACTGTGGTCATGTCACGTTCAAAAACATGGAACGCTTCACGAATTTGCGTGTCATCCTTGCGCCTCCGGTTGGCCCTTTTTCTCTATTCTTTGTTTCATATACCTTAGCCACGCCTTTCCGGTCTAGCTGGGCTCTCATTGGCTTTCGTTCTAAATGAAACAGGCCAATGGACAACAGCTGCATTTTTTGATTGGCCTGTTTCATTTCACGTCCGCGCTCTGATTTGACAAGGCCCGGTTTTCCCGCCGCTGTTCTTCATTCTGAACTTGACCTACTCCGAAAACACCAGCGGTAAGTCGAACTGCGTAAACTTTATCCACTTTATCAACTTTTTCATGTTTGACGCTATGTGCCACGGCGAAAAAATAGCTTTACTTTCTACGAAAAAGCTCTTTTCTGCCTTAATATAGCTACCGCGCTAGCCTGACCACCGGTAATCGGCGGTTTAGAAGATCGATCGCGGCGGAAAAACGCATTTAAAACACGATCGGAGTACTTGGTTTATGTGACGCTACCTGCCTGCGAGATTACTTTACACGAAAAGCCATTTTTTCGCCTTAATAAAGCGGACCTATAGCAGACGTAGCGTGCTACCGCGCTAGCCTGACTACCGGTGATCGACAGTTTAGGAGATCGATCGCGGCGGTAAAACGCTTTTAAAACACGATCAAAGTGCTTGGTTCATATGTTAGCACATGGGAGATGATTGTATTACTACCTAAATTCGAAGTTTAAGTACGCTTTAGAAGCGTTAGCACGGTTACCCGCCATTAGCTCATTCATTCCGATGCGTTTAAACGCTATTTTCCGTCAATGCTCTAAAATGATCTGGCGGCCTCTCAAAATGCATTTAAACCGAGATCAGACTGTTTGGTTAACCTTTTCAGACCCCCGAGATGTTGTTACAGCAGTGTGGAGTCGAAACAAAAGGCCTAAATATGTTTTAGATGTGTAAATGAGACCCCTGCTTTGTTGAACGGCCACGTGCCTAGGCCATTGTAAAAACTGTGCACCATTGTTCTATTGTAAGCAGCTCCACGGGGAGTGTAAAAGGTTCATGTGTATTAGCAGTGTGTGATCAGTGTAATCACTCTCTTTCATTGTGTGTGTGTGTGTCTTAAAAATGCTTTGCTTACGGTGTGCTTTAATTTCTTTTGTCTTTTGTGTGTTTCTTTTGTCGTCTTCTCCTTGTAGAAAATGGAGAGCGCCCCGAAATTCCGCTTCGAGCCCTCGTCTTTCGACTTGACCCTCCGGCCCTCCGACGCAGCGCAGGCGGTGGCCCTTCAACACCGCCGGGGGGGGGGGGGCGCCGCCTGGCAGATAAAGAGGGCCGATAGGGTCAGCGTGGAGGCGAGGGCTAGAGTGGCAGAACGGGGGGGTGACCCAAACGACATCCAGGCGGTGCTGGCCGAGACGGAGCTGCAGTTCGGCCAGTATCGGGGTCACAGCCTGCGCTGGCTGCTGGAGAACGACGCGGGATACGCGTGCTCCATCATCGCGTCCCACGAGAGGGAGAGAGAGGGCGGGGATACCATGCAGACGCCCCTCATGCTCAACAAGGACGCCCTCGTCTCCTACACCAGGTTCTATCCAGCGATGGTGGAAGCCATCGCCAGGCGTAGGATAGGTGAGGGTTCCCAGAGCGTGAGGGGCCTGGATGACAGCCTGGTGGGGATCGGAGTGCACGGCCACCGCACTTTAAAGTCCCTGTACGAGGCCAGGGATGCCGAGAGTCGATCGTAAGTATTGTGTGTGCGCGTTTGTGTGTGCGCGTGTGTGACTGAGAGATTAATTTTGTGTTTGCTCTGTTCTCTTTGCAGCTATGTGCAGTGGGTGAGGCGGCAGAAGGTGGGAGCAGGGTCTAGGATGCAGGACCTGAAGAGGTATGTGCTGGCCCGGGACGAAGAGCAGAGGACGCCCGAAGCCCAGCCGGCACATATTCTCCCACGTCCAGGTAACCACATTATCTATGCAAAAGTCTGTGCGATGAATATCAGCTTTTATAAATGCGTCGACGCGTAATCGGTGCTTTGTTGTTCCCTGTACGAGCAGGCGCTGCATCCATGGACCCTACTGCTCCTTCAGACACCGAGCTGCTGGCCGCTGCCATGGAGGTCGACTCTCCCAGTAAGTAGGCTTTGTTACGAAAACCCAGTCATGCAGCGCGTACGTGTACAGCACACGTGTAATATATGTGTAACGCATAACTTTGCTATGTGCCCTCAGGCTCATCCAGGGACGCCGATCCCCCCAGGACCCCCGCCCAGCCATCGTTCTCCGGCGCAGAGGTACGCTCAGTGATGAATGGCGATTGTGTTATTGCGTGTTTGTTTGTCTGTGTGTGTGTGTGTGTTTTACATTCAGTTCAGCACACTAACAGTCTGATCCTGCTGTGTGTTCCAGCTGCTGCCACGCGCCTGGAGGCTTACGCTGCCGGAGGAGCAACACGATTGGGTGGGCCGGGCATTGTTCAGGAGGACAGCCAGCGGGCAGGTTGTCCTCACATCTGAATTCCGCATGTGGTGGTATCCGCCAGGTGCCCGGCCCATCTACACGCAGCCACCCGCCACAGCCCACCCCTTCTTCCAGCGCCCCTTCTGCCTGTGGCTGCCCTACAGGATGTGGGCATACCACTTCCGCTGCCCTGCCTGTGGGGGCAAGCTCGTGGGCGCTGGGCTGTATAAGACCGTCCGGAGGGTCTTGGACAGGAGCGGCTGGTACTTCATGGGCACCGAGTACCTCGAGTGCGGCTCCTGTCACAAGAAGGTGGCGGGCTGGTCGCGGGACATCTTGGAACAGCTGGACATCGCCCATCGCGAGCAGTTCCCAGCTGTTCTCACGTACAAGTAAGTGGCTTTAATGCATTTCAACACAGCAACCCGGCACAATGCAGCAATGTGTCTGTTTTTTTATTTTCCCTAGTAACGTCTGATTTCCCTCCCAGGTTGTCCTGCGACAGAGCGGTGATCGGGCTGCTGAAGGAGCGCACTCTGGGCAACAGTGCGTCTCGCCTCCGTGCCTCTCTGGTGGAGCAGCACACCAGGGAGTGGATGGCGCAGTCCATGCTGTACCTCTCCGTGCTCCGCAAGCTTCGGGCACCGGGCGCAGCACCGCAGGCGGTGTCGCTTCCACAAATGCACCCGGTGCCCAGCGTAGCCTGGCTGATCTCTGTCTACGTCCAGGACGCCCTGACGAGACTAGACGAGATGAAGGCCAGGGTCACGTCCATCTTTGGTGACATTTTGAAGATGGATTCGTCCAAGAAGGTAAGCTTTGTCGCCCGCCGCAGCGTGCCGTCGCCTGCCCTACCCACGTGTGCGCGACGTGCGTCTAAACGTTATGTGTCGCTGTTTTGCGCAGGTCACCAAGAAGCTTGCGGGCGGTGCCGCCGGGACAGCCACCTGGGTCACCAACGTCGGCAACGAGCATGGGCAGGTGCTCGTGTCCGTCCTCACGGCCGCCGAGGGGGACGGACTCGCCGACATGGCGGCCGGACTGATGCGGCGGTACCATGAAGCCGGGAAGGCCCCTCCCAAGGTCTTGTACGTGGACCGGGACTGCTGTGTCGCCGTGGGACAGCCCAGGACATCGCAGATGTTCCACGAGTGGCACGAGCTGGTGGTCAGGCTCGACGTGTGGCACCTCCTGCGTCGCTTCGCGAGAGGTGTCACCACCGACAGCCACCAGCTCTACAGCCCCTTCATGGCGAGGCTGTCCTTTGCCATCTTTGAATGGGATGCGGAGGACGTCGCCCGCCTGAGGGAGGCCAAGCAGTCCGAGGAGGGGAGGAACGCCCATGTGAAGCTGTCCGGCAAGGAGCTCGCCCGTCACTGTCGGCGCCGCACCCGCGGTGCTGCCGAGACGGAGCGGCTCCTCCAGGAGGTGCTGGACGCCTTCTGGGAGGTGAAGGATAGCATGGGCGTCCCTTTGATCGACCGCGCCCGCATGGAGGACATCTGGAGCACGCAGCGCAGGCACCTCGACTGCATCCAGGACCCTGCGGGAGTGGAGCTCTACGCCAAGACGGGGGAGGTCACCAGGGGCGGAGTGAGGCTCCCCGTCTACAGGTGCGCCAGAGGCTCCACTTCCCTGGAGTCGTTCCACCTGCACCTGTGCCGCTTCATTCCAGGTAAGTCTTTTTTCCCACATGCGCGCGTGCAGAAAAGATTTCCGTCTGTATGTATGTATGTTAAGTCCTTCTCAAACTAACTGTGCGGCTCTGCCCTTTGTTTTAGGTACGTCTGCGAGTGATGTTCACTTCCAGGTGTACCTGTTGGAGGGCCTGGTGCGGTGGAACGAGAACCGTGGCAGGGCGGCAGTCGAGGGAGGACAACGCTCGGCGCTGCATTGCTACAGTGCCCAGCTGCAGCACAGTTTCAACCAGCTGTGCCAGGAGTTCGTCGGGCTCACGCTGGTTGAAAGTTACACCCAGCCCAGGGAGTACACAGGTGAGTTACCTGAGCGACAGCACCTTGCTGCTGCTGCTGCTGCTTTGCGGCGTCTGTGATTTAACACCCGTGTGTGCGTTTGTCTGCGTAGGGGAACTCATCGGGGTGGAGTACCTGTACTCCCAGACGGGCACTGTGCTGCAGCGAGATTTGGGTGATCCCGACGCTCCGGATGGGACCGAAGAGGCCGAGGAGGACTGGGAGGACGACAGCGATGAGAGCTTCGGGGAGGACGAGCAGATGCTGGAGGAGATTCGTTTCCTCGAGCACCACTTTGCTCTCCTCCAGGAAGCGGAGCCCAGCGGTGCGCCCGCCGCCACCGCCGTCGTCGTCGCAGAGGCCTCGACGTCCCAGTCGGGATCCACCGGCCCGGACACATCCCGAGACGACGGCGCCGACCGTGTGTTGGAGGTGGAGCAGGCTGAGGAGGAGGAGGACGTGAGTGCACGGTTTTCACACAGTTTGTTGTGACGGTCAGCTGTGGGTTTGCTGCGTGGCTTCACGAGCTGTCTCTCTTGTGTTGGGCCAGATGGTCACGGCAGCTACCATCGCGTCGTGACCCTGGCCCTCGCGCGGCTGCGCCACCACGCCTTCGTTACCCAGCGACAGGCCAAAGAGATCATTTCTCTCTGGCAGAAAATGTCGGACCGGGACAAGGCGCCGGTGAACTTCCCCCCACGCCACCAGGACCGGCTCGTCCAGGGTCGGTTCAAGACGAGCCACCGGCGCGCTCACACGCCGGGAGTGGACAGCGTGAAGCGGTAAATCTCATCAAGCATATCTGTCTCTTTTCAAGACACTTTACACTTAATATAAGACACAGTCACCAAACAAGCAAAATTTCCTTGAGCTACAAGGACTTGTTTTTAGAAGGTGCATCTTCAATATCTTGTTTGGTGAAACTGTCTTGAAAGCATCTTACTTTGAGTGGTATATCAAATTAAGCAAGCCTTTTTCAACAAGTCCAAAGGTTTTTAAACTGCATGACACAAAAACACTTCCTAATACCAGTTAAAAATAGATCACAATTAGTTTTTTTCCACCTAATTTTAAGATCCCTTTCAAGAAATCTTAACAAGTGTATTTCCACTAGTTCCATTGGCAGATTTTTTCACTTATTACTGGCAAAAAAACACCTTGTATTAATTATTTTATTTCTTGTTTTTGAAGGGCTATTTTTTGCAGTGTGGGTTCTTGTTTTGTCAGTCACCCACCCTCACTAACACTCTCTCTCTCTCTCTCTCTTCTCTGCAGCGTCGTCCTGGGCCAGGGGGCGGGTGCGGCACAGTCTCCGAAGATCAGCAGGCTTGTGGAAGCCATTATGCTGGAGCTGTGTCGTGTGCATAGCCGCGAGACAACTATGATCGCGGGGGTCCGCATCCATCGCTGGGGTGCTGTCATGAGGGACTACCGGCAGATTCAGGACAACTTCATGTGCGAGCACACGCATCCAGCTGTATAATGTGATTCAGCGGACCCTTGCGCAATGGTAAGACCTGATCCTTTTTGTGCCGTGATGTGTCTGTGTGTGTGTGTGCATGTGTGTTCCTGATTACTAATGTCCACTTTTTTGTGTCTGCTTTTCTCAGGCACAACCAGAGGAGCAAGGCAATGATGAGGGAGACCATCGTGATGGCGGTTCCGGGGCCCAGCGCACCCCAGACGGCAGCAGAGCCCTTGCCTGCCCCGAGGACTCTGCCGCAGCAGCCCGAGCAGCCAGACCGGCCTCTCCAGCACCACCTGCCCAAGGACGCCTCTGATCTGGCTGCCACCATCAGAGGACCGCTGGCCCCGGAACTGTATGACCTCATCATCGCCACTGCCAGGCTATCCTCCACCTCCTCAGCCTCAGCCACCGCGGCCACCCCGTCCACCAGCGCCACCCCTTCCACCAGCGCGGGCGCAGGCGCCGGTGCCCCGTCCACAGCTGCCACTGCTCCAGCCGCAGCCGCCATCCCCTCTCCTGCTAGGACGGTTTCACGGACCACGGCGTGGAGGCACAGGCTACAGCAGGAGAGGGAACGTCGTGCCCAGGAGGAAGGACGGCACCTGAAGCCGCCCCGGAAGGTCCGGCATTTCCTCTGCAGCCTCTGTGGCCAGCCGAAGACAAAAGAATATGGCCACAGTCGCTACAGAGGGAAGAGCTTCTGTTCGCGGGGACGACGGGAGAACTCCATCATGGCGAGCACACGCATCCAGCTGTATAATGTGATTCAGCGGATCCTTGCACAATGGTAAGACCTGATCCTTTTTGTGCCATGATGTGTCTGTGTGTGTGTGTGCGCGTGTGTTCCTAATTACTAATGTCCACTTTTTTGTGTCTGCTTTCCTCTGGCACAACCAGAGGAGCAAGGCAATGATGAGGGAGACCATCGTGATGGCAGTTCCGGGGCCCAGCGCACCCCAGACGGCAGCAGAGCCCTTGCCTGCCCCGAGGACTCTGCCGCAGCAGCCCGAGCAGCCAGACCGGCCTCTCCAGCACCTATTCCGCGGACCACCGCATGGAGGCACATGCTCCATCAGGAGAAGGTACGTCCTGCCCAGGAGGAAGGATGGCACTTGAAGCTGTCTCGGAAGGTCTCCCACTTCACATGCAGGCTCTGTGGCCAACCAAAGACTAAGGAATATGGCCACAGCCGCTACAAGGGGAAGACCTTCTGCTCCCGGTCCGACGGCAGAACTGTGGAGTAGTGGCTGCCAGACACTAAGTTTTAAATACTGTATATAGTTAATAATATATACTAGTTATAGTATATATTATTCTTCTCTTTGTTTTCATTTAGTTCATTTGTGTGTGTGCTCGGACACTGGACGATGGGCACGCCTACTTCAAGGGCCAGTTCTTTTGCAGTGCCGAAGTGACCCCTGGAGGACGGACAGTTCGCCAAACACTGGAGGAACAGCATGGCCCGGAGGACGTGGGCAAGATCCCCAGGACTTTGGCATGGAACATAAAAAAGAGGTGGGAGAAAGAGGAGAGAAAGAGACAGTAGCACGTCAGCCCAAAAAAAGAAAAGGAAGCACCACAAACTAAGAAGGGCTACGGCCACAGCCAGTACTGTGGGGAGCACGTCTGTGCTCTCTACGTGTGCAAGTCTGTGGAGCAGTGGCTGGCCAAAAAGAGGACCGAGGGGAACTGAAAAGGCCATGTACATATTTGTAAATAGTTCATCCGTGTGTGAGTGTTTTTAAATTTATTTTACTCTGTTGTATTTTTATAATTCTTCAAGATTTCATACTTTATAATAAACATTTAAACGCGTAAAACCTTGTCTTGTTCAAATACTGACTCAGATCACCTTACAAAATAATTTTAAAAACACCACGCATGTTTCCTACAAATTCTCAGTCTTTAATTCAATCCGGACGCATTCATCAGGCCAAAACCATAAATACAAATGTACTTTTATGTGCCTTCAAAAAATTAGCTCTTGTCTCTTTAAACCCTTTTGTTGAAATGGTGTTGGCTGGTTGGCTGGTGTTGCCATCGCCCCCTCCACGGCCGCCACTGCTCCAGCCGTCTCCTGCTAGAGCAATTCCACGGACCATCGCATGGAGGCAGTCTCCAGCAGGAGAAGGAATGTCCTGCCCAGGAAGGACTGCACTTGAAGCCATTTTGGAAGGTCTCCCACTTCACGTGCAGGCTCTGTGGCAAACCCAAGACCAAAGAATATGGCCACAGCCGCTACAAGAGGGAGACCTTCTGCTCCTGGGCCGACGGCAGAACTGTGGAGCAGTGGCTAGTGTTACGGGCAGGCACGAGAGGTAAGCCAGGAGGCAAACTGTGCTAAAAGCATTGTTAGTCTACGGGGAAACCTCCCATGCCACACCCTAACATTCCTTGCACGCCTCCTTCAACTGCACTACAGTTGAATTATCCTGGGCTTGAAATGACAGCCAACAAAGATAAAGGTGCTTACCGGGTTGAGGCACCTCACTGCCCCCACAACGCGATCTCTCGTGCATCCCCGGCCAGCTCCAGCGTGCAATCCTCAACTTGGCCTGGGCCAGCTCAGTCCACGTTTCTTTTGTTCGCTCAGTGGTTGTGTTTTCTGAAAGCCAGCTGCAGTCCTCTCCTTTAGGGGCATGCACCATCAGCCCCTTTCATCGTTGGTCTCCAGGTTTTGGGGCTTTTCATGTCTCCTGTGGCACAGTGCGGCGCACAAGCAGCGCTGCCAACTCTCCCCCCCAGGCGGCCATGACCAAACATCTTCATGCCTCCCGGCATTCAGTGACTCTGCCCACTTCCCATGAGACCCCACCGAACATTTAAAGGGACAGGTGCACCTTTACAATGACTTTATCTCAAGCCCCAGGATAATTACTGTTATGAGGATCTCTTTCTGCAGTTGACCACTAAATGAATAAAGATCAATAAATATTTATTTTTATTTTAAACAAACTTACTCCTAGGCTTAAGGATGTCACCCTTAATATGCACACAGGATCCCGGTGACGACTGTGGCTGTAACCCAAGCCAAAATGACAAAAACTACAGATCCCATACACCAAATCACACACATCATTCATGCATTTTTTTGTATTTTTGGCCAGGAAGCCATCACGCACTTTCTACTGCTTCCTTTTTTTTTTAAACCATTTCTTTCTTTTAGGAAAGAAATCCCTAAAAGCACTAAGCACTACCCCAACACCTGCAAACAGGATTCCTCAGCATCCACAACGAGACAAAGCATCCGCAATCACATTGTCTTTCCCTGCGATGTGTTTAACCACTAGCCCATAAGGCTGAAGTATTAGGCTCCACCGGAAAACACAAGCGTTTGTCCTTTGATAATTTGCCAAGGAAGAGAGAGGATTGTGGTCAGAATATACCACAACATCCCCCGTGACACTTGACACATAAACCTCAAAATGCTAGACCGCCAGCACCAGAGCCAAGGCCTCCTTCTCGATATAAGCCTTCTGGTGCTGGTTCAATTTCTTGGAATAGTAGGCAACAGGCATCTCAACCTCATCTGTCCCAAACTGGAGGAGGACCACCCCCACACTAACATCACAGGCGTCCACCGCCAGGCAGAAAGGCTGTTGAAAATCAGGCACAGCCAACGCCAGCTAATAGCTTTGACACGATCCAGGGCAACCTGACATGCCTCACTCCAAACCCACTTAGTGCCTTTCTTCAGCAGGTCAGAGGTGCCGTAACACTAGCAAAGTTTGGAACAAATTTGCGATAAAACCCGCACATTCCGAGAATACGCATTAACTGCCGGTGATTCCGAGGCTCCGGGAAATCCAAGATGGCCTGCACCTTAGCAGTCCGAGGAAGCACCTGGCCTCGGCCCACTTGATGGCCCAGATACGTCACCTAGCCTTTCCCAAATTCACACTTGGGAAGATTCACCACCAGGCTAGTGTCAGCAAGGCGCTGAAACAAGGACTCAATTGCCCGCACATGGTCCGACCACGTACCGCTGTAAACCACAACGTCATCGATATGTGTGACAACATCAGGCAGGCCAGCTGTCACTAAATTCATTAGACGCTGGAATGTTGCAGGTGCATTTTTCATACCAAATGGCAAAACCCGACAACGGTGGAGAGCACCCTGAGTGGTAAAAGCTGAAACCTCCCTGGCATGAGGACCTAAAAGAACGTGCCAGTACCCTTTTAAAAGATCAAACTTGGACACAAACTGAGCCCCTCCTATCTGATCGATACAATCCTCAATGCGAGGTATAAGGTATGCATTGGTCTTAGTCACCGCATTTATCTTACTGTAATCAATACAAAGGCGATGAGCTCCACCCTCCTTGACTACTAATACCACCGGAGAGCTCCACTCACTTACCCCCTGCTCAATTGCCCCAATCTCCACCATGTATTCGAGCTCCTGCTGTACGCCGCCCGCTTCTATGGATTCAAACAGTAAGGATGCTGTTTAATGGGAGCAGGCGTCCCTGTGTCAATCTCATGGACCACCAGGTCTGTTGGCCCAGGGGTATCCTTAAATATCTGTGGGTAAGACTCCATCAGTCTCACCACGTCATCGGCCTGGGACCGTTCCAAATAATTCAACCTCTCCCGCAGCACTCTCCGAGCCAGAGTATTTTGGAGCTTTGCACTCACTGGCCCAGGAAGCGAGGACCCAAGCCCCTCACCCTCCCCATCAGGATCAGGTGGGGCCACAACACACACAGGAGTCATTGAAGCACAACCCTCATACTGCTTCAATAAGTTTACATGGCATAAACGTGACTTCACTCGCCGTCCAGGGGTACTAACCACATAGTTGCAGGGTCCCACCCGTTTCAGAATATGGTAAGGTCTTTCAAAACGTACACCCAGTTTCTCATCGCCCATCGGCAACAATACCAGCACTCGGTCTCAATAACTGTATTTGCCCGTATATTGTGCAAGGGCACAGCCTCAGGGAAACGAGTGCTTACATCCAAAATGGTTAGAAGGTACTCATTCCCCTTCTTTGTTTTAGGTAAGGGCCCTACACAATCCACCATCACACGGCAGAATGGTTCAGAAATAACATGTGGCAGCTGCAGGGGAAGCGGCGGAGGGTCATGGCGGTGTTTCCCTACCCGCTGACACACATCACACAACTGACAGAATCTCACCACATCTCCCCAAGCCACCAAAAATGGCGCCCAATCTTGGTCAGGGTTCGGCTGACACCACCATGGCCCGCCACCGGCGCCTCATGCGCCATCTGGGGCACACTCTCTCGATACGCCACTGGTAGCACCACCTGGTCCACTATATTCCAGTCCTCTGCAGGTTGCTGGGGAGGCCTCAACCGCCTCATCAGGACTCCGTCCTGCAAATGGTAACCTCCAATTGCCACTGCCTCTACAGCCTGAGCTTCTGCCAAGGTGAACGCTTCCTTCAAGCCAGGGTCTGCCCGCTGGGCTCCCACTAATGCTTCTCGACTTAGTTGAGGATTTTCCTGTACCTCCCCGAGTGTGGTAATGAAAGTTTCTGACAATCCTGTTAGCGGCTCAACCACATCCCGTGGAGGCAGCACCTGGTCGGCTTTAGCTTGAGCCCGAGTCACCACACAAGTCGTAAAAACTTCGGGGAACCTCTGCTCCACCTCTTTCGTGTCCGCCTCTTCACACGGGACACTTGACACAACTGGATTCGCCCCCACCTGGGCACCGGCAAGGTCATTACCCAACAATAAGGCAACGCCCTCAACAGGGAAGGATGGCACTACACCGACTAACTGAGCTGACAACCAAGTCAGACCGCAAGTACACATCACGCAAGGGGACCTTCCCAAATTCTCCTCCGAGGCCCGCCAGAAGGATTCCCGTACTAGGAGAAGTAGGGACAGGCAGATCAACAGTCCCCGCCAAAAGCAGCGACTGAGCCGCACCCTTGTCCCTCAGAATCCTAATTGGCACCTCCTTGCCACCTTCAGTCACTGACACACTACCTTGGGAAATAAAAGCATCAAACATTAGGAGAGGTTTTAGCAAGCACGACTTGCTCCTCCGACTCACACCCACGCAAGGGCGCAGTCGCTGGCGACACCAGTGCCGCTCCAGCAGATTCCCTGTCCCTAGGACTCCCCAGGCACTGAGACCTAATGTGCCCTGACCTCTTACGCCCATGGCAAATGATCTCCCTACTACCATAAGAGCTACTTCGGCCCCTGGTTGCAGGGTAGTTACAAGGCCTCTGGCCGGGCCGTTCTACCCAGGACCCAGCAAAAACTGACCGCCCGGCAGCAGGACCCCCCCCAACGGCCCCGTAGGATCACCCTGAGGCCTCCCGAGGTATAACCTCTCTGAGCTGCTCCAGTAAGACCAGCTCATGGAGGCCCACATAGTCATCCACCTTACAAGTCTCAGCCAGCGGGCAAAAAGAATTTCCTGCCGATGGCAGGCATCAAGATAGGATTCACCGGGCTTGCGTTTATAAGAACGAAATCCTTTCCTATAGGTTTCAGGCACACCACCATACGCAGCCAGCACAGCCTTCTTTAAAGCCCGATAGTCCAGCCCAACACGGCTATCTAGAGCAGCAAAAGCATGTTGTGCCTTTCCCACCAACACACTGCACCAGCAATGGCCATTTCCCAACTGGCTAATCTAGCTCTTTAGCCACCTTTTTGAAGGCCTCAAAAAAAAAAAAAGTCTACTTCCTCCTCATCGAATCTAGGCATAAACTTCACAGCCGACCCAATGTTGATTGATAGCTCAGGGTCCACACCTCTTTCCCCGAGACCCCCCTCTCATTAGCCAGCCTCAATTTCTCAAATTCAAACTGATGCTCTAAATGGAGCTTCTCTAGCTCATGACAACAGTCACGCTGCTCCTTCTCCAGCTGCATCTGGTGCTCAAATCTTGCCTCCTGCTCAGCCCACAGCTCCTCCAAATTTAATGCCTCCCTCAATCGGTCAGCTAACTCCTTCTTAGTTATGCCATCTGCAGAGGTGTAAAGAGTACTAAATTATTTTACTCAAGTAAACGTACTGTTACTATGGTCAAATTGTACTGAAGTTACTTGTGTAAAAATCCACTCAAATAAAAGTAAAAAGTAACTTATTTAAAATTTAGTTTGAGTAAAAGTTAGTTACTTTTTTTTAAACTGTGTGGTTGGCGAGGTGCAGATAGATAGTCCTCTAGGACCTTTCCCAGGCAATGCAGACAGGGCAAGAGCATGTATATAACATGTTATTTTTAATTTCATTCACCTTTATAAAATAAAGTGCATTAACAAATTAAATTAAAACATAAAATAAAACATTGCATAAATATTTGCATAATATTTTTAAATGGAATAAAAAAAATTATATAAAGTGCATTAATAAAAAATTAAATGAAATAAATAAACATCAAATAAATACAATTAAAACTGAAATAAAAAATAAACATGATATACAATAAAGTACACTAACAAATTAAAATCAATTGCCTCCTCAAGGACATTAATTTTTGTCATTGGATTTAAAACATGTGTGGCGACAGACTTAATGAGACCAGTCATTGAAGTGTCTAAAAGCCTGAGCGGGTCTCCTTGCTCAGCTTCAAAAGCCTTCAAAGCTGCTTGGACCTCTGATAGAACTGACCTTAAAAATGTTAGGTATAGTACATTCTGAGGGTCACTGTACATTATATAGAGTCTCCGCCACATAGCAATGCTCAGAAGACTTTGTAAGGCCAAAGTGCAGCTTCAACTCATCCCACTGGTTCAGGATGCGGTCAACTGTGGGCTCAATGGAGAGCCACCGTTTTGCACACACCTGAGTGATTTGCAGGGGCTTTTCTCCAACATTTATTGTCTCATAGAAGACACAGAAATTATATTATACGTCTCCCTCAAAGGTGCTCTACACTTCTTGGTATGGTGTCATGTGATGCATGACTGACAGCTAGCTGGAGAGAATGGCACACACATCTAATGAGCACAAGACTGGACAGACTGTACTCATCCCGAAGGACTTTGTAAACACCATTATTTATGCTAGTCATTACAGAGGCACGGTCTGTCCCAATGCCTATCAGATGTTCCTTTTTTAAACCACATTTGACCAGAAAATACATTAGTGCAGTTGCAATAGCCCTAGCATCACCACCCGTTAGCGCAACCAAACCAAGATATGTGGAGTTGACCTGATTTTTATTCTCAATTAAGTCACTAAATGCTGCTTTGCAGGTTTCCCCCAAATGATCTATGGTTAGCAACGAGCAGGGGCACCTGCAGGATTTCTTCTTAGGGTACGCAGAGAAACCTGACCATACACGTGCACATACACACACATTGAGAGAGAGAGCTGGGAGAGAGAATGAGAGATGAATGTTCATAAGGGCAAGTCCAGTGAGTAGCGGTGACAACAGACCAGACATTGATCACATAGCCTAATCACATGGCCTAACTGAAGAGCGTTTAGCCGGAGGAGAATATATGAAGTGGACTTGCACATGATATGTGAATATCAGTAAACACTCAGGGGTGGTCACTATGTCATGCCCAGTACTTCATAAAGTCAGTGTATCACAGTTTGATGTTTGTTTTATAGCTACTTTCCTCAGTGTGCCGAGAGCTAGCTGCAGGTGACTAGCAAGCTTTTAGCTTGCAAGCTAGCTTGCTAATTGATACACCTAGTTAGCAAGCTAATTTCTGCTTCGATAGAAATTGAAAAAAGCACAATTGCCAAATGTTAAGAAATGCTCATGCTATTACGATCATACAATCCAAAAATGGTCTATACTTTAATTCTGTCACACACAATTGTATCGTCCTTTACATGCAATATTTAGCATAAAAGCTGGCGCAAAACTGCGCTGACCTCCATCAGAGACATTTATAGGATGTTAGTTTGTCTTGGCGTAGGAGACCACGACATTTCCTGGCGGGTAGTTCATGGAGACTTTTCTTTTTTTTGACTTTGTAACGGAAGCAATTTAAACTGTAGCAAAGTAAAATACCTCAACATAAACATACTTAAGTAAAAGTAAAATTCCAGTTTTTAAAAAACGCTCAAAAAAGTACACAAAAAAATCTACTTTGTTCCAGTAACGAGAGTAATTGTAATTCGTTACTTCCACCCCTGGCCATCTGGTACTGCCAAATCCTCACACTCAGCCAACTGCTGCAGCTGGGGTTTCGTCATATATCGGAACTGTCTACGAGAAGGCAGTTCTGGCTGCTCTTCCACAACAGCCGACGCCAGACTCATTGTAGTCACCGAAGAGACAATCCGTCCACCACACTGCTCACAAACACAAGGGAGGTCGCTACCCCGTGTTTCAGGAGTGCTGCTTAGATAACCACACCACTAATACGTCTAGGCCTATGCCCCCCAGGACACAGACCGACCTGAGCTGGCCAGCACGATCACAGGTTGCATCCCAAATGCAGGAAACAAACCACGACACACAATACAAGTTACGCTACAATCACAGTTTCTGGTGTGTACTGCAGAAACTTGACACCCTTCACCGGGCGCAACACTCGAAGCGCAACTGCACCACAAAATAGCAGCACCAGTCGGCAACACAAATTCCCGCCAACAAGACGTTCCCAAACGCCACCACAAGTGCGCTACGCACCAGCCAAGTTAGCATTAAATCTACATAGAATTATTAAGGTATACCTAGCCTACCATACACTATGGCTGTCTATCATGAGACCCCTAAACTCTAACAAGCTGCAGCTATGCTCAACTGACTCCAGCTAGCTAGCTAACGAGGCGAAGCAGCCGCTCCCCTCAAACCAAGCAAACGTTCCTTTGACCGCAGGTGCATGTACGGCTCGGCTACTCCGAGTCCTGGGCCAGCACACCCGAAGTAACCTACCTAACCTAGCGATGTGCCCCCTTTAGCAGGCCAATAAGCCCCAGTACTGCTATCCCTACGCAGAGGAACCGTTTGCAAACTAAATGCTAGGTCTAACTCCTAACGCTATTTTTAAATACTAACAGAAAAGGAAGGGAAAGGGCTAACAATCACAGACTTTGAATGCTTAATTGTACACAAGTGTATCTAGGGATCAGAAGTTTCAATGCTTGTAATTAATTATGGAACAAACCAGCAATGGGATGTTATAGTAAATTTAGCTAGTATAATACTGCAAGCTACTACCCAGCTAATGCTCACTTTAATGCTAGCAGTGAGCAACAGTGCTAACTAGCGATTAGCAACAATGCTGACTAGCGAAATATGAAATGCACTCATAAAGCTGGTTTGATCCAGGACGAGCCCAATTGTTACGGGTGGGCTCGAGAGGTAAGCCAGGAGGCAAACTGTGCTAAAAGCATTCGTGGTCTAGGGGGAAACCTCCCATGCTGCACGCCTCCTTCAACTGTACCACAGTTGAATTATCCTGGGCTTGAAATGACAGCCAACAAAGATAAAGGTGCTTACCGGGTTGAGGCACCTCACTGCCCCCACAACGCGATCTCTCTTGCGTCCCCGGCCAGCTCAGTCCGCGTTTCTTTTGTTCGCTCAGTGGTTGTGTTGTTTTCTGAAAGCCAGCTGCAGTCCACTCCTTTAGGGGCATGCACCATCAGCCCCCTTCATCGTTGGTCTCCTGTGGCACAGTGCGGCGCACAAGCAGCGTTTCCAACTCTCCCCCAGGCGGCCATGACTTAAGGATGTGACCCTGAATATGCACACGGGATCCCGGCGATGACTGTGGCCGTAACACTAGCGGACATTAAGTTGTAAATATTGTATAGTTAAATTGTTCTTGTCTTTATTTTAATTATTTAAAAAAAAAAAAAAAAAACTTAATTTTTTTTTTCATCATTTTTTAAAATTTACTTGTGTGTGCGTGTTCTTAATAAACTCTTTTTCTTTCTTTTTTTTTTTAAAAAGAACACTTTCTCCTCCTTATTTATATTTTGTAAGCAACCAAACAGTGAATGATTTATTACATTTATTCCATATTACATTCAACCATTAGATAAAGTTTATTCTCCCTTAAAAATGAAATAATTGTAGAAAAATCATGGTGGTAATGGTAATTTTGTTGAAATATGCTAAGTATCCATGTGCTTGAGATGATGCCTTGAACAACACAGTTTGATTGACAGTGATCTTCGAAATTCTGTTTGAGAGGTCTATCATTCCTATTTCGACCACAAAAAATCAGTAAAAATAGCCCAAAGTCGTTTTGGGAGCTGAAATTTCACATGTCTAGCTCGGCTAAATGTACTGTGCTGACTGCCAGGTGGCAGAGGGCGACCGTCCCTGTCTGCGGCCTGCCGCCACAGGTGGCTCTACCTTGCAGAACCTTCAGCTTCCTCTCGCAGACCTGTTTCCTATGAGGGGTGGAAGTGACAAAAACTAACTTGAAAGTAAATTGGGAAGTAAAATTCATGTAATTTAAAACTATCAATAATAATTTAATGCAATTTCATTTGAAGTTACATTTAAATTAAAAGTAAATTAGAAAATAAAATTCCTAAATTTAAAACTATCAGTGATAATTAACTGCAATTTCATTTGAAGTTATATTTAAATTAAAAGTAAATTAGAAAATAAAATTCATACAATTTAAAACTATCAATGATAATTAAATGCAATTTCATTTGAAGCAAGATTTAATTTGAAACTGAAATTATATTTCATTTTGTTGGATGCGCTTCATTTCAGGTTCATGCAGTTCCATGCGCCACCATTTACTTCAAGTGCGTTTCATTTACTTTTGCAAAGAGTTTGAGCAGTTAGAGTTTAGTTTGCCGTTCAGCTGTCAATCACATGCCCAGCCCATCCACCGTGATCTGGATTGATTACCCATGACTTGTTCTTCAGAGTTTCGAGCACCATCCTGTATTTGGGATTTCTGAAATGCGATAAGTAGTCTACTAACGTCAAAGTCGTTGCATATTGTATTGTCCACCTTAACAATATTGATGTGGGCATTTTTTCTACGTTTGGTCTTTTCATGTGGATGAGTCGTGATAGCTAATGCTGGCTAACTAGGTTAGCATGTACAAGGCAACCAATATAACAGACATCCCAGGTCTCCCAGGAGCTCATTTATAGGTCATTATAGCACATTTATAGCAGCTCCCTGATGCCCGTGAATAGGCTATAATCTCCCGCAAATCGCGCAATCACGCAAATTTCTTATGCAAGTGTGAGAACAAAGCCCCTTTCACACATGTACTGGACGCCGGAATGTATCCGGCCCTTAGCCGGAGGAGCTGTTATGTGAGAAGGCAAATGTCCAAATCAGTCAGACCGGACATGTGACGGACTTCGTTCTGCCAGCTCCCTAGTACAAAGTCCGCCTCATGTCGGAGTGAGCCCATGTATGAATAGAGCAGGCAACATTCTGGAGAATCCACCGCGAGCCAGTGGGCGTGTTGATGACGTTTCTATTATGTGACTGGCGCGAAACCGGAAGAATACAAACATCTGCCTCGTACTCTTTTCCGCATGCCTGTACATAGCTTTCCACTGTGTCGTTGACATTGTGGATACGTCCAAATGCATGCTATTTTGAGTCCAATGATCATTAAAGAGATAGTTAGCTATGGCTATACTGCCAAAACATGTCTCTTATGATGATTAATAACGTTGGTTAGTACTTTATTATTTGGTTAGTAGCTAACTAAGCTGTAGCTAAGTAATAGTGATAGGTATAGTGAGATAGGTGAACTGGTGACCTAACATTACATAGTGAACAACAAAAACTTACCTTCCTGTTATAATAAATGTATAATTAATAATAAATTATGTGTACCGGTAGCACCACTTGGATGGCTATGTGTGATTTTTTTATAGGCTACCCAAAAGTACAATAGCAATTTTCGCCTTCTCCTCCTCTGTGCCA
Source organism: Megalops cyprinoides (assembly GCF_013368585.1). Classification (NCBI taxonomy): domain Eukaryota; kingdom Metazoa; phylum Chordata; class Actinopteri; order Elopiformes; family Megalopidae; genus Megalops; species Megalops cyprinoides. Next base: position 20,167,668 of record NC_050607.1, on the reverse strand, counting down.
CATTATGTACCCGTACCAATTCAATTCAATTGAATTCATTTTTATTTGTAGAGCACTTTTTACAACACAAGTTGTCACAAAGCAGCTTTACATTGTTCCCAGGCCTGAGATCCCCTGAGAGCAAGCCTAAGGCAACAGTGGCAAGGAAAAACCCCCTATCAGAAAGAAACCTTGAGCAGAACCAGGCTCAGAGGGGGGGCCGCATCTGCTTCTGACCGGCACTGGGTAGATAGAGTTAAAGACAAGTTATACAATGTACTTCAAGACATTTACGATTGATAGACAATAGTAGTTAACAGCAAAGCAATTATAAAAATGTCTCCTAGGATGTCCGGTTCTTGGAACGCAGTTGGCTTTGATGGGCAGGGCAGCGAGGTAGCAGGACTGGAAAACGGGATGAGATGCTTGGGCTACAGCTCTGGACTAGAGCCCGGAGCAGGGATAGGAAGCAAACAGAAAACAGTGGTTAGTGGATGATGAGAATGGCAGGGATGTAGAACAGAGAGGCAGGAGAGGAGGGGCAGTGAAAAAGGTGCCAGTGTTCAACAAGGAAAAAACCCCGGCAGGCTAACATTTTGGCAGCATACCTAGGGGACGGGAGGCAAGGGACCGGCAGAGTCATGAGGGCGACCCTAAGACAGTCAACACCAGATCTTGGCACAGAGTCCATGAAAGCAATGACCACTTAGTCCACCAGAGACTCTATGATCCACGCCAGCACCAGGCCATGTCCCTCAGCTGAAGAATTTACTATATAGATATGTTTTGAGCCTAGACTTAAAGGTGGAGAGAGTCTGTTCGTCGAATCGGGTAAGCTGTTCCACAGGAGGGGGGCTTGATAGGAAAAGGCTCTACCGCCTACAGTAGCTTTGCCCACTCTTGGAATGATGAGTATACCATATCTTACTCTGGAACGAGCGGAGGATTCGTTGTTAATGGAGACAAACTGATATCGTTGTGATAGATAAGACCTAAACCAAGATAGGGCCTGTCCACTTATGCCAACCAGGTTTTCGAGGCGGTCGAGGAGGATACGATGATTGATGGTATCAAAGGCTGCACTTAGGTCTAGTAGCACAAGAAGAGAGATACAGCCATTGTCACAGGAGAGTAGGAGGTCCTTGAGCGCTTTCAGGAGAGCGGTTTCCGTACTGTGGTGAGGCCTATATCCAGACTGAAAAACTTCCAAAATGTTGTTAGAGTGTAAAAAGTCACAGAGTTGCTTTGATACTGCTTTTTCCAGAATTTTTGAGAGGAATGGAAGTTTCGAGATGGGCCTATAGTTTAACAGGTCATTGGGATCAAGATTGGGCTTTTTCAGAATAGGCTTGATAACTGCTACTTTGAAGGGCTGAGAGATTTAATAGTGGTGTGCCAATTGCAGGCTGTTTTAGGAAGCCAGTTGGTATGGGGCCAAGTTGGCTGGTAGAGTTATTAGATGAATTGATAAAAGAAGAAAAGTCACTAAATTCAATGGGTATAAAAGAGTCAAAGCGTGAGGCGGGCCTAATAGACATACCTACATAATCTCGAATGGGACTGGCCAGGCAGGAGGCAGAAGTCGATGAGAATTTTTGTACTGTGTCTCTTATCTTTAGGATTTTACTATCAAAGAAGTTCATGAAATCATTGCTACTATAAATTGCTGGTATGGTAGGGTTAACTGATGCAGGACACTTGGTTAATCTGGCGATAGTGCTAAACAGGTACCTAGGATTGTCCTTATTTCTCTCAATAAGGGTAGAGAAATATTTGGATCTGGCAGCTGTGAGGGCATGCTTGTAGGTTAGGAGACTTTCCTTCCACGGCAGGAGAAAAACCTGTAATTTGGTGGAGCACCATTTTCTTTCGAGTTTTCGCGTAGCTTGTTTGAGAGCACGAGTATGGTCGTTATACCAAGGTGCTAGCTTCTTGTCTGTGATTTTCTTCCTTTTGAGGGGAGCAACAGCATCCAGAGTTTTATGCAAAGTAGAGTCAATACTGTCTGTGAGTAGGTTAATTTCAGTTGAGCTAGGGTAGGAACATAAACTAGAGGAGATTTCGTTGTGTAGGTAGTATGATGTAGGGAGCTCGTCGCTAAAGGCATTGGCTGTAAGAGAGCAAAACGTGCGCCTAGAAGAAGATCTAGGCTCCAAGTATGTGAAGCACGTTAGGATTGTGTGGTATAATTTCTACCTGGTTAATATCTGTTCCATGTGTGAGCACCAAATCTAGAGTATGGTTGCGGTAATGTGTGGGTTTATCCACAGCTTGATAGAGTCCAATGGGTTCTATGATGGACAAAAATGCTGTTCTGAGCTGGTCATGTTCATTATGCATTTGCACATTAAAGTCACCTACTACCACAGCCTTTTCTGTATTGACAACCAGGTCAGATAAAAAGTTGGCAAATTCCGATAAGAAATATAAGGTTTGTCAAACTTAATATTTATCAAATTATCAGCACAAATGCCCCTACCGGATGTTTTTAAGAAGTTTGGGACAGAGGGTCGTGGAACAGACACTGTCTCTATGGATTGACGTTAAGTAGTGGTTCCAGGGAAAAAGCAGACATCTGTGTAGGACAGAAAGTCTGCTGCCTGGCCTTGGCCCTGATAAGTCAAGGTTTAGAGGAATTCAGACTATGATCCATGTTTCTAGAGATGATAGCTGCACCCTCCCTCGAGGGGTGGATGCCATCTCGTTTTAAAAGACCAGGCCTCCCCCAGAACTTGTGCCAATTATCTATAAAACCCACATTGTTAGAGGGGCACAACTCAGACAACCAACGATTAAGTGACGTTAATCTGCTATAGATCTTGTCACCACGCTGCATGGGGATGGGGCCAGAGAAAATTACTGATTTCGACATCTGTTTAGCAATCCTGCACACTGATTTAATAGTTAGCTTTGTTACTTCCGATTGTCTCATGTGGACATCGTTAACGACGACTTGAATAAAAATTTTTGAGTATTTAGCTTTACTTTTACCTTTAGCCAGCACTTTCAAATTGGCTTCTATGTTGGAAGCTCTGGCTCCAGGAATGCAATTGACTATGGTCGTTGGTGTCTTGTTTCTAAGAATACAATCGCCAATAGTCAGGGCTCTTTTAACAGGCTTCTCAGCAGGTGTGTTACTGAGGGGGGAGAACCTGTTGGAAACGTGAACCGGGGGTTGGTGGTGCACCGGGGGCTTGCGTTTGCGTGTATTTTCCCGAACCGTAACCCACTCGCCTTGCTGCGAAGGCTCTGCCGGGGTTGAACTAGGGGAAAGGCTAATTGACGCATCCAGTACTGAAAAAGATTCGATAAACTTCTCACTTGCTTTAATCTTGTATATGCTGCGGATGCGTGCTTCTAATTCTGCTACCTTCTCCGTCAACCTAGCATTTAGCTCGCATTTAACACAGGTAAAATTGGTAGTAATGCCAGAGAAGGAATAACTAAACATGTTGCACACAGAGCAGGGGAGACAGCGAGAGGGAGGAGAGCAAAGGATGGGAGAGACAGAGCTGCGAGAAGCCATCGTACGTAACTAGCTGACTACTTACGTCTGTAGTCTTTGTGAGGGTGTTGGAATCAGCGAGTACTCCGGGTTGGGTCCTGGCTGGGTCCTAGCCGATCTGCGTCTTGCGGCTGGCGTTCGGGGAATGAGCAACAGGAAGTGCGGAGCAGGAAACAGGTGAGGACTAGTTATCTGTCCAGACTTTGCTACACTCTTGGTTGAAAGATGTAACGAAGGGCAAAAAGGTGGTATTCGCAATCTGGATTCAACAGATGTAGGTCTTCCATTTGGTGGAACAGGGAGTAGTACAGGCTGGTGGTACAACGCCACACATCAACCCAAAGTCATTCAATCCTACAAGAAACCAAAATGAGTTAAGCCTAGTTTATGCTCCCTTTTCATGCATAAATGGATAGATCCATTCTGTCTGTGATCTTGAAGTGAAGGGACGGAAATCAACGCAGAGATCGGACGGACGCTCCGTCCGTCTCCATATCTCTTTTTAACATAGAGCTTTTTACTTCATTTTTCTAGTTCGCCCACCGGATTGCTTGATATAGCGCTGAGAATAAGCATGTTTGACCTGGTAGCTGGCCGTGGTCCTGGGATGCCAACCGCGGACATCAAGTGCGAGTGATGTCCGTCGACACCCCTTATAAGTGGTAATATGAGCTTACAGTGAATAATATGAATTGTATTATTGCAGTGAGTAATATGAGCTACTAGTGAAATGGAGAAGAAAGTGGGATACTTTACAAAGCCAGAGCATATGATTTAGTGGGCAGATAAGCAGGGTATAAATCTCCAACAAACAGAAGTGGGGTGAGTGATGGCTGTCAATCAACCCTATGGGCTCTTCTCGAACTTTGTTTTCGAAAACATTTATTCAATGTGCTATGAAAAGTAAACCATTTTAAAGCATTGTACTATGCTTTCGGAAAACAGTTCAGAATTTAAATAAAGAGACTCACCTCTGATTATGCACAGAACAAGCAGACCATGCTTCGCAACGGCATCTTCAAACACTTTCAGCAGGGTGGAAGACTGCTTGTTTGATGCCACTCGCAGGAAGACCACCTTCCGACTAAATCCATCAACTCCACCAAACACCACAAAAATGCCACCTGAAATAGCAGGAGATGAAGATGAAATGTCCACCACAGACTTGTCACCACTACACTTGTGTGTAGGTGACATTAGAATATAATGTTAGGATTTAGCTTGCTAAGCTTAGCTAAACAGTTGCCAAAGGTTTTATAATGAGTCGGTTGTAATATTCCGTTAATAAATTGGAAATAGTAAAACCTACAAATGTAAAATTAGTCCAAAACGCATTGATACACAGATAACTCTCACTCCAACCACATCTTAGCCAGGCCAGCCATCATAATTCTTCTTCTATTGGAATTAGTCTGGTCAAGGAATTAGTCTGGTCTCTGTGGATTTGAGTTGGATTTCTTGGGGCAGTACCGACGAACGCAGAACTCTGTCATTGGCCATACAGATGAGAAGGTTGTAGACTCCATAACGACAACAGCATACGATTGGTTGCATCGATGACGCAAAACCCGTTGCATTACAAATAGGCCCACCGAGCCTACATACCTTACCAGTTTATGATTTACGTCAACGTGCCACAACGACTGTGGCCCAGGAACGGAGTACTGCCTCCTTGAGATCAAAGATGCACGTAGGGTCCCTTTAAGGACACCTTCTGGATCCACTCTGTTCATGCTCTTGCGAATGCAACATTGTTGAATTTTATGGCCCATGGAGAGCAAGTGCCCTGTCATCATCTTATTGCCAGTATTCGGGAACTGGCTCAGAACATTCTCCACCAGAGTATCTAGATCTGCATCACTTATGTCGGAGTACTTATGCTGCCCGTCCAATTGAAATTCTTTCAGACGGTGTCTTACAGTGTTTGGGTGAACACCAAGACATGCTTCTATTCTTACAGCTGAGTACCCACAATCTACAAACTGCGCAAGACTGTCATAAGATATATTCAAACGTGGCCTTCCAATAGCACCACACGATTCAGGCAGAAGACTTAACTGAACGAGGGGCTCCGGATCGTTAAAAGCAACCTCTCTTGTGGCCTCGGCCACCAGCTCCTCTAGCCTTGGGTTTATCAGTACCCCGCTGGATTGGGCATTACTGATAAAACTACAATGCCACTCCAACTGAATCGACAATATTTCATCGTTTATTTGGTTCTGAGCTAAATTCCTGCAAAAATGCAGTTTTTGTAGAAAGAATTCTTCTACTTCTCCAACTGTATGTGCTGCGGCCATTGGCGGTTAGAGAACGCTGACAGATATTCACAATACTTACTGTATGCCAGGAGCGCGGCCAGGAGTCCCAAATACAAGATGGTGCTCGAAACTCTGAAGAACAAGTCATGGGTAATCGATCCAGATCACAGTGGATGGGCGGGGCCATGTGATTGACAGCTGAACAGCAAACTAAACTCTAACTGCTCAAACTCTTTGCAAAAGTAAATGAAAGGCACTTGAAGTAAATGGTGGCGCATGTAACCGAATGAACCTGAAATGAAGCACATCCATCAAAATGAAATATAATTTCAGCTTCAAATTAAATTTTGCTTCAAATTAAATGGCATTTAATTATCATTGATAGTTTTAAATTGTATGAATTTTATTTTCTAATTTACGTTTAATTTAAATATAACTTCAAATTAAATTGCATTTAATTATCACTGATAGTTTTAAATTTAGGAATTTTATTTTCAACGTTATTTTTAATTTAAATGTAACTTCAAATGAAATTGCATTTAATTATCATTGTTAGTTTTAAATTGTATGAATTTTATTTTCTAATTTACTTTTAATTTAAATATAACTTCAAATTAAATTGCAGTTAATTATCACTGTGTGGTAGGAAAAACTGTATTAGCTTAGCAACACTGTGTATTAGCATGAGCTCACCGCCAAAAAATTGTATTAAGTGCAACGTGCTGGCCTGGGGATTACTGTAGGGCAGGTGTAATGGACTCAGAGAGCTTGGGCCACTGCCAACTTAAGTTTGGAAGGATTCCACCCGTTTTAAAAAATATAGCTTGGCTTAGCGTGAAGATAATGGAAGAAAAAAACAAGAGAAGCCTGAGACAAAATAAAGAATGGTTATGAGAGACAAATAAATAATAGTGTAAAAGTTTAATCAGACTGAAAAGGGGAAAAGAGGGAGGACCAAGAAAGGGGGGCTAACAGGTAAGCCCCGCAGTGGGAAGGTTTAGGAAAAAGGTATATAAGAAAAGATAGTTGAGGGGTATCCTCAGACCTGGGTCTCAAGGGTGAATGTGACTGCTTTGCTCCACGTGGACCAGCCTGGTTTACTGTATGTGATCTTTGATCTATATGCAATAAACCCATTTACATTAGACTTTGAGGTATAACTTGTATTAATTTTGGAGATTGTTATTTCTATATTTAAAATAGTATATTAAAGGCACAAGATCGGAAAGGAACCTCTGGCGGCGAGTGGTGGAGCTACCACAACTGATAGTTTTAAATTTAGGAATTTTATTTTCAACTTTATTTTTAATTTAAATGAACTTCAAATGAAATTGCATTTAATTATCATTGATAGTTTTAAATTGTATGAATTTTATTTTCTAATTTACTTTTATGTGGTAGAGAATGTGAGGCCTTATGTGAGGCCTAAAGCACTAGTATGCACTAAAGCACTGTTATTAATGAAAGGCATTATATTAAGTACTACAATAATAAGCATTACATGATATTGTTGTTTTACTACATAAGCACTATAATCAATACTATCATTAGGTGCTTATTAATTGAAGTGCCGCTATTGGAAAAGCATTAAGTACTGTTATTAATATGCTGTGATTCTGTATGATTATGGGTTTGGGTAAGGCCAGAGGTTATTCTAGGTTATAAGTATTTGAAAGCTATTGCAGGACAGTTGATGTCAGGATATGCAACCTTGAAGAAGGAACACTGCCTTCAGCATTGCCCTTCCTTGGACGTCACCCCAGAACCTTTGTGCGCTATGTTGTTGTTTCATAGTCATGCCATCCTCTTCTATTGGTTCATAGTCTACGCTTATTGTATCTTCTCTCCCTTCACTTCTATTGGTTCATAGTCTACGCTTATTGTATCTTCTCACCCTTCACTTTTATTGGTTCATTGTCTACGCTTATTGTATCTTCTCTCCCTTCACTTCTATTGGTTCATAGTCTACGCTTATTGTATCTTCTCTCCCTTCACGTCTATTGGTTCATAGTCTACGCTTATTGTATCTTCTCTCCCTTCTCTTCTCCTATTGGTTCATAGTCTACGCTTATTGTATCTTCTCTCCCTTCTCTTCTCCTATTGGTTCATAGTCTACGCTTATTGTATCTTTTTCCTCTGACTCATAGTCATGCCACCTTCGCTTATTGTATCTCCTCCCCTTGACATGCCCCTACAGCATGTCAGCCTGTTTTTGCCCCTTTTAACATATGCATCCCATTTTAGTTTTATATTTTCTTTTATGAGTTATACAGCTAGAAAATAACAGCTGATTGCCTGCATTGGCCTAGCTGACATCTACTGACAAATGCTTGCAAACTGTATGTGGATTTCCTGCAATTTGTCATAGTTGCCCATCATAGTAGTGCTGAGCTAATGGCCCCCCTTTGCAGGGTTTAGTTCTCCTGGCCCATCTCCTGGACCGTGTCCAGACGGGGCCTAGTTCTTACATTAACCCTTTGTTTTAAGGCCTAACCTTGTAGCTTATGACACATAGAAATCTGTGTGCCTTCTTACTGTCTGGCTAACGGAGTTATTTAACCCTTTTTATTATTTAAACGTGGGCCTGGAAATAATGGTGATATTCCAGGCATATATGCTTAAAAATAAAATGAACTCTGTATTATTCAATTATGTTTAAAAATCATATAGGTGTGGAGTGGAATTAATGGGAAATTTCAGAAGTGTTATGTTTAAGAATAATATACAATTTATGACTATGGTGTTTATGGGATTTTCTAGGCGGGGTAAATGTAACAGTTTAAAAATTAAATAATGGTGTATCAAATGGAAGATGGGGTGATCTTGAAGGGGGAGCCTGGGAGGAGTTGGAAGTTGGGGTCTGAGATAGGAGGAGTGAGAAAAGGCATAAAGGATGGATGCAGGATGAGGGGAGGGCAGAATGTTTGGGGATATGCTTGTGAATGCATTGTAACCTGTTGCTCCGCGGACCAACCCGGTTTGCTGTATATGACTGATCACCATATGCAATAAACCAAAAGCTAAATTACATCAGACTCTGTAAGAACTCTTATTTATTTTCCAGAAGGCACCGAAGTGTGGAGGAAGGCCCTTGGTCCCTCTGGCCCAAGGCCGGAGGATAGGCACCACATTTAATTTAAATATAACTTCAAATGAAATTGCATTTAATTATCACTGATAGTTTTAAATTTAGGAATTTTATTTTCTAATTTACTTTTAATTTAAATGTAACTTCAAATGAAATTGCATTAAATTATCATTGATAGTTTTAAATAACATGAATTTTACTTCCCAATTTACTTTTAATTTAGTTTTTGTTACTTCCACCCCTCATAGGAAACAGGTCTGCGAGAGGAAGCTGAAGGTTCTGCAAGGTAGAGCCGCCTGTGGCGGCAGGCCGCAGACAGGGACGGTCGCCCTCTGCCACCTGGCGGTCAGCACAGTACATTTAGCCAAGCTAGACGTGTGAAATTTCAGCTCCCAAAACGACTTTGGGCTATTTTTACTGATTTTTTGTGGTCGAAATAGGAATGATAGACCTCTCAAACAGAATTTCGAAGATCACTGTCAATCAAACTGTGTTGTTCAAGGCATCATCTCAAGCACATGGATACTTAGCATATTTCAACAAAATTACCATTACCACCATGATTTTTCTACAATTATTTCATTTTTAAGGGAGAATAAACTTTATCTAATGGTTGAATGTAATATGGAATAAATGTAATAAATCATTCACTGTTTGGTTGCTTACAAAATATAAATAAGGAGGAGAAAGTGTTCTTTTTTTTAAAAAAAAAAAAGAAAGAAAAAGAGTTTAAGAACACAAACACAAGTAAAATTTTAAAAATGATGAAAAAAGTTTTTTTTAAATAATTAAAATAAAGACAAGAACAATTTAACTATACAATATTTACAACTTAATGTCCGCTAGTGTTATGGCCACAGTCATCGCCAGGATCCCGTGTGCATATTCAGGGTCACATCCTTAAGTCATGGCCGCCTGGGGGAGAGTTGGAAACGCTGCTTGTGCACCGCACTGTGCCACAGGAGACCAACGATGAAGGGGGCTGATGTTGCATGCCCCTAAAGGAGAGGACTGCAGCTGGCTTTCAGAAAACAACACAACCACTGAGCAAACAAAAGAAACGCGGACTGGGCCAAGTTGAGGATTGCACGCTGGAGCTGGCCGGGGATGCACAAGAGATCGCATTGTGGGGGCAGTGAGGTGCCTCAACCCGATAAGCACCTTTATCTTTGTTGGCTGTCATTTCAAGCTCAGGATAATTCAACTGTGGTACAGTTGAAGGAGGCGTGCAAGGAATGTTAGGGTGTGGCATGGGAGGTTTCCCTGTAGACCAACAATGCTTTTAGCACAGTTTGCCTCCTAGCTTACCTCTTGTGTCCACCCATAACACTAGCCACTGCTCCACAGTTCTGCCGTCGGCCCGGGAGAAGAAGGTCTCCCTCTTGTAGCGGCTGTGGCCATATTCCTTGGTCTTGGGTTGGCCACAGAGCCTGCACGTGAAATGGGAGACCTTCCGAAATGGCTTCAAGTGCAGTCCTTCCTCCCGAGCAGGACGTTCCTTCTGCCTTCCTTCTTCCTTCACCTGCTGGAGCCTGTGCCTCCATGCGGTGGTCCGCGGAATAGGTCTAGCAGGAGAGGCGCTGGCGGCTGCGGATGGAGCAGTGGCGGCTGTGGAGGGGGCGCCCGCGCTGGTGGACAGGGTGGCTGTGGTGGCTGAGGCCGAGAAGGAGGATAAGCTGTCCTTGGCAGCGGCGATGATGAGGTCGTACACTTCCGGGGCCAGCGGCCCTTTGATGGTGGCAGCCAGACCAGAGGCGTCACGGGCAGGTGGTGCTGGAGAGGCTGGTCTAGCTGCTCGGGCTGCTGTGGCAGAGTCCTTGGGGCAGGCAGGGGTTCTGCTGCCATCTGGGGTGCGCTGGGCCCCGGGACCACCATTGCGATGGTCTCCCTCATCATTGCCTTGCTCCTCTGGTTGTGCCTGCGAAAACCAGACACAAAAAAGTGGACATTAGTAATCAGGAACACACACACATCATGGCACAAAAAGGATCGGGTCTTACCATTGGGTAAGGGTCCGCTGATTAACATCGTATAGCTGGATGCGGGTGCTCGCCATGAGGGTGAGGCAATTCAGGACGTTGTCCTGAATCCGACGGTAGTCCCTCATGTCGGCACCCCAGTGATGAATGCGGACCCCGCGATCGTAGTCGCCTCGCGACTGTGAGCGTGGCACAGTTCTAGCATGACGGCTTCCACAAGCCTGCTGGCCTTTGGAGACTGTGCCGCACCCGCCCCCTGGCCCAGGACGACATTGCAGAGAAGAGAGAGAGAGAGAGTGTGTGTATGTTAGTGAGGGTGGGTGACTGACAGGACAAGAACCCAAGCATGGAAGTGTACTTGCTGTGAATGCTTACCGCTTCACGCTATCCGCTCCTGGTGTGTGAGCGCGCCGGTGGCTCGTCTTGAAGCGGCCCTGGACGAGCTGGTCCTGGTGGCGTGGGGGGAAGGTCACCGCCGCCTTGTCCCGGTCTGACATCTTCTGCCAGAGAGCAACGATCCCTCTGGCTTGTCTCTGGGTGACAAAGGTGTGGTGGTGCAGCTGCACGAGGGCATGGGCCAGGGCCACGACGTGATGGTAGCCGCCGTGACCGTCTGGCCCGACTACGTCCTGCAAGAAAGCGCAACACAGAGACAGCTCGTGAAGCCACACAGCAAACCCACAGCTGACCATCACAACAGATGTGAAAACCGTGCTGTCACGTCCTCCTCCACCTCAGCCTGCTGCACCTCCATCCCGTGGTCAGTGCCGCCGTCTCGGGATGGAGGTGGGCGGGTGGATCCCGACTGGGACATCAAGGCCTCTGCGATGACGGCGGCGGCGGGCGCACCGCTGGGCTCCGCTGCCTGGAGGAGAGCAAAGTGGTGTTCTAGGAGATGGATCTCCTCCACCACCTCCTCCTCCTCAAAGCCCTCATCGCCATCTTCCCAGTCCTCCTCGGCCTCTTCGGTCCCATCCGGAGTGTCGGGATCACCCAGATCCCGCTGCAGCACAGTGCCCGTCTGGGACTACAGGTACTCCACCCGATGAGTTCCCCTACGCAGACAAACACACACGGGTGTTAAATCACAGATGCCGCAAAGCAGCAGCAACAAGGTGCTGTCGCTCAGGTAACTTACCTGTGTACTCCCTGGGCTGGGTGTAGGTGTCAACCGGCGTGAGCCCAAGGAATTCGTGGCTCAGCTGGTTGAAGCTGTGCTGTAGCTGGACACTGTAGCAACGCAGCGCCGAGCATTGTCCTCCCTCGACTGCCGCCCTGCCGCGGCTCTTGTTCCCCTGCACCAGGCCCTCCAGCAAGTACACCTGAAAGTGTACGTCGCTCGCAGATGTACCTAAAACAAAGAGCAGAGCCGCACAGTTAGTTTGAGAAGAACTAAACAAACATATATACAGAAAGCTTTTCTGCACGCACGCACGTGGAAAAAAGACTCGCCTGGAATAAAGCGGCACAGGTGCAGGTGGAACGACTCGAGGAAAGTGGAGCCTCTGGCGCACCTGTAGATGGGAAGTTTCACCCCGCCTTTGGTGAGCTCCCCCGTCTTGGAGTAGAGCTCCACTCCCGCGGGGTCCTGGATGCAGTCGAGGTGCCGGCGCTGCGTGCTCCAGATCTCTTCCATGCGGGCGCGGTCGATCAATGCGTCCCCCATGCTGTCCGTCACCTCCCAGAAGGCGTCCAGCACCTCCCGGAGAAGCCACTCCGTCTCGGCCACACCACGGGTGCGGCGCCGACAGTGATGGGCGAGCTCCTTGCCAGACAGCTTCACGTGGGCGTTCCTCCCCTCAAACTGCTTGGCCTCCCTCAGGTGGGCGACGTCCTCTGCGTCCCACTCGAAGATGGCAAAGGAGAGCCTCGCCATGAAGGGGCCGTAGAGCTGGTGGCTGTCAGTGGTGACACCTCTTGCGAAGCGACACATGAGGTGCCACACGTCGAGTCTGACCACCAGCTCGTGCCACTCGTGGAACATCTGCGATGTCTTGGCCTGTCCCACGGTGACACATCAGTCCCGGTCCACGTACAAAACCTTGGGAGGGACCTTCCCGGCTTCGCGGTACTGCCGCATCAGCCCAGCCGCCATGTCGGCAAGTCCGTCCCCCTTGGCCGACGTTGGTGACCCAGGCGGCCGTCCCGGTGGCACCTCCCGCAGTGCCGCGCCCGGTGCCCGAAGCTTGCGAAGCACGGAAAGGTACAGCATCGACTGCGCCATCCACTCCCTGGTGTGCTGCTCCACCAGAGAGGCACGGAGGCGAGACGCACAGTTGCCCAGAGTGTGCTCCTTTAGCAGCCTGATCACCGCTCTGTCGCAGGACAACCTGGGAGGGAAATCACAGTTGCTGTGTTGAAATGTATTAAAGTGACTTACTTGTACGTGAGAACAGCTGGGAATTGCTCGCGAAGGGCGATGTCCAGCTGTTCCAAGATGTCCCGCGACCAGCCCGCCAGCTTCTTGTGACAGGAGCCGCATTCAAGGTACTCAGTACCCATGAAGTACCAGCCGCTCCTGTCCAAGACCCTCCGGACGGTTTTGTAGAGTCCAGCGCCCACGAGCTTGCCCCCACAGGCAGGGCAGCGGAAGTGGTATGCCCACATCCTGTAGGGCAGCCAGAGGCAGAAGGGGCGCTGGAAGAAGGGGTGGGCTGCGGCGGGTGGCTGCGTGTAGAGGGGCCGGGCGCCTGGCGGATACCACCACAGGCGGAGTTCAGAGGTGAGGACAACCTGCCCGCTGGCTGTCCTCCTGAACAGTGCCCGGCCCATCCACTCGTGCTGCTCCTCGGGTAGCGTCAGCCTCCAGGCACATGGTAGCAGCTGAAACACACAGCGGGATCAGACCGTTAAGGCCCATTTATACCCTCCGGTAATAACGGAAACGGACGTTTTCATCCGGTTCGGGAAGTCGTTTCACCCATCAGTTTGTCCGTTGGTCAAGAGCTTAGCAATCCGGTGAGCTCCGGGCGAAACGGAGCAATACCACATAAATGTGTGGGGGCAGTAGAGAGTCAGAAGTGTACAATTTCGAAAGTCCACGAAGAAGAGTGGGGTCTACGTCACATCCTTCTTTGGTCTACGTGAACTGTCAACACTGGACATTTAAAAATGGCGGCTAATTTGGAGGAGAGGATTTGCGAGTTGGTGAGGGGCTATGTACATCTGTACGACTCCACCGTACCGGGTCACCGTGACAAACAGCGTTGTAAAAACAGCTGGGAGGAAATAGCGGCAGTTGTAGGACTCCCGGTCAAAACAGTTGTTAACAAATGGACCCTTGCCCGTGACCGTTACGTTCGGGCGCACAACAAGGCAGCGGCAAAGAGGAGTGGGGATGCCGCTGGAGGACCCGAACATCCTGTCCTCCAGCGTCTAGCCTGGCTGAAGGTGCATATGAGGCACCGAAATACTGCATCCAATTATGATGTAAGTGTATTATATTTATGTTTATTTTATATTTATTAGTATTTAATTATTTGATCATTTATTTGTGCTTTGTAAAACCATCAGTGTTAATGAGTTCGTTGTAGGTGCCATAGTCACTCACTTTGGTTATTCATGTCACATATGAATCAGTATTGGTTATATTATCTGTATTATTAGCCTAATAATAATAATAATAATAATAACAATTTTGTATCTTTACAGACTCAAGATCAAGCGGGGGGAGAGGAGCTGGAGGGAGAGGAAGAGAGGGAGGAGGACGACGACGACAATGAGGGTGTTTCCCCGCCTGCAGGGCCTGTGTCCACATCAGCACATGTGGAAAGTACCCCCTCTCAGAGTCCCCACCCTGGATCTTCAAAAAAGAGGAGGAAAAATTCTATGGACGAGGTGGATGCTGCATTGCTGGCAAGGCTGGAGGAGTTACGAAAACAGGAGCAACAAAATAAAAATGTCTTCAGCACCTTTACAGCCTATCTAAACACCGTGCTTCAAGAGCTTCCTCAAGCTGAAGCAAAGAAGCTGATGAAAGAGATCCAGCAGCTGATGTTTAATTATCAGTAAATTATCAGTAAGATGTAAAGTGTTTTTATTACTGTTTTTACTGTTTCACTGTTTTACTGTTTTTTTTTTACCAAAGAGTTATGAAGCAATAGGTTCTTGTGGATTTAACTGTGTGTGTGAATTTTGTATCATCCCTGCTACTGAGGCTTGGGATACGCGCTGGGCGCGCAAGCCTGAGTAGTGGGTGAGTGCTCATTCAGTTTTGATGCCTTGAGTGAGAGTAGAGTATACTGTAAATAGTCATGAGAACACAGAACACATTGAATGAGGTGTGTCCAAACTTTTGGCATGTAGTGTATACACTATGTATTTGTTCATATGCTTTTCAGTTATCAATTTAGGTGTGTGCGTGTGTGCTCTTCTTTCAAGAATTTGACCATTGTATTATATTTTAGTTATATTTGCCCTTGCACTGTTCACTGTTCCCAGTGCCTATGGAGCTTAACTGTACTGTTTTAGGAAAATAAATTATCACTTTGTAATTGCCATTTTCCGACTGCCGGTATTTATTTGAAAACTTATTTAATTGATGCTTTTGCATTTTCCATGTCAAACAGGTTACTCCAAAATGCACTAGAATACAGTAAATTGCATCTAAGAAATCCATGGGGGATTTCCGCCACAATACACATATAAAACATATACAACAAGGTAAAAAACTAACAATAAAAAGGGACCTAGTTTAAAAGTGTGCCACGTCTGACATGCCTGTCCTGCCACTCAATTCTTCCTTGGTCTGTTTGGAAATATTCCTTAAAAATCTCCCTAACAACCATGCCATCCTGCGTGGCTCTTGCAGCTGTGATGCGGCGGGTGGGGAGGAGGTTGGTGTCTCCCTGAATCACCTGTCTCCATTCTCCAGGAGCACCTTCCGTGTCGACCATTCCGGGTGGTATGTACCGCTGTTGTTCAGGGAGGGATTGGTCTCCTTTGGACAGGAAATTGTGCAGAGCCACACATACCTTTGTGACATCCTCTGCTGTTTCAATTGAGCACTCCATCGCCCTTCCGAGGATCCACCACCGGGCAGCAAGAATGCCAAAGGCGTTTTCGATGACTCTCCTGGCTCTCGAGTGCCGAAAATTGTAAACCTTTTCCTCCAGAGACAGTTGCTGAGATCCTATTAACAGAATATAATTAGGCTATTAGAAATTATATTTACAGAGGATAAACACATGTTGCAACAATGTAGCTAGTCAGAGCCTTTGGGTAAAAGGCAATAAGGCTCCATTATAATTAAATCTTAATGTCAAAAATGAATTAAAGATTTATTAGAAAGGCTACTCCACTCACCAGGGAATGGGCCCATTAGATTTATCTTTTGTGGAAACGCTTCATCGGCCACAAAAACCGGAGGTGTGAGAACATCTGTTCCAGGCAGAGGAGCATGTGGAGGCAGAGGGAGACGTCCCTGGATTAGCTGCTCTCCAAACTTTGTTCTTGCGAAAACCCCAGCATCACTCTCCTTGCCGAAGGCTCCGATGTCAATGAAAGTGAAGCGATGTGCATCACAGGCAGCCATCAAAATAAAACTAAAAAAGCCCTTGTAATTAAATAAACTACTGCCGCTGTTTGCCGGGGCTTTCACGCGGACATGTTTCCCGTCCAGGGCTACAATGCAGTTGGGGTAATCCCATAACCTCCAGAAATCTCCACGGATGGCTTCCCATCGCTCTCCATGTGGGAATCTGACGTGGTCCTGCAAAACTACCCAGAGAGCCCGGCACACCTCCTTGATGATGTTGGACACCGTCGCGGTGCCCAATTTGTAACTTGCCGCCAGGGCTTGTTGACTAATCCCAGCAGCCAGAAATCGGAGAGTGAGGGAGAGGCGCTCTGCCTCACAAACGGGAGCTCTATGTGACCCTACATGGGTGATTTCTGGTGTTAACTGGCGAAGCAAATAGTCAAAAGTTGCGGCGGACATACGGAAATAGGAGAAATGCCTTTCTTCATCCAGTTCCCGCATCGGCAACACGAGTGAGAAAAATTCACCGTTCACAAATCGGTCTTCATTCAGTGGCCTTACATGCCACCGCCTCGCAGACCTCTGATTCTTTCGTTTTCTCCTATTTCTCAATACTGTCAGTATGATAACCTCCTCTACTGAAGCCATTACTGTTGCCGGTAAGCAGCTGACCACTGTATGCAGCCAAAGATACTTAAGTTATCTTCCTTGAAACTCTCTGATGCAGCTGACAGAAGCGTTGACAAGGCAACGGCTGCCATGACAACGGCTCTGTAATTTACGACTCAACACTGCCCCCTAGAGGACACACTGACAAAACGCTGAAAACGGACAGAGGGTATGAACACCAGCTCCGGGAGCAACGTCTGGAAGGGAAAGACAAATTTCATCCGGATCTGGAGGGTATAAATGGGCCTTTAGTGTGCTGAACTGAATGTAAAACAGACACACGCACATAAACACACATTAACACAATCGCCATTCCGATCGTTACACATACATTACACGTGTGTTATACACGTGTGCACGGCATGATTGGGTTTTTGTAAAAATGCGTGCTTATGGGGAGAGTCGACCTCAATGGCAGCGGCCAGCAGCTCAGCGTCTGAAGGAGCAGCAGGGTCCGTGGATGCAGCGCCTGCTCGTACAGGGAACAACAAAGCACCGATTACGCGCCGACGCATTTATAAAAGCTGATATTCATCGCACAGACTTTTGCGTAGATACTGTAGTTACCCGGACGTGGGAGAATATGTGCCGGCTGGGCTTTGGGCGTCCTCTGCTCCTCATCCCGGGCCAGCACATACCTCTTCAGGTCGTGCATCTTGGACCCTGCTCCCACCTTCAGCTGCCTCACCCACTGCACATAGCTGTAAAGATAACAGAGCAAACACAAAATTAATCTCTCCGTCGCACACGCGCACACAAACGCACACACACGATACTTACGATCGACTCTCGGCATCCCTGGCCTCATACAGGGACTTCAAAGTGCGGTGGCCGTGCACTCCGATCCCCACCAGGCTGTCATCCAGGCCCCTCACGCTCTGGGAACCCTTGCGCATTCCTACGCCTGGCAATGGTTTCCGCCATCGCTGGGAAGAGCCTGGCGTAGGAGGCAAGGGCGTCCTTGTTCTGCATGAGGGGCGTCTGCATGCTGTCCCCGCCCTCTCTCTCCCCCTCGTGGGACACGCCGATGGAGGACGCGTAGCCCACGTCGTTCTCCAGCAGCCACCAGAAGGTGTGACCCCGGTACTGACTGAACTGCAGCTCGCTCTTGGCCAGCACCGCCTGGAGGTCTTTTGGGTCACCGCCCTTCTCTGCCACCCTAGCCCTCGCCTCCGCGCGAACCCTGTCAGCCCTCTTTATCTGCCAGGCAGCCCCCCCCCCCCCCCCCCCCCCCGGCGGTATTCAAGGGCCACCGCCTGTGCTGCGGCAGAGGGCTGAAGGGTTAACTCCTGGGACAAGGGCTCAAAGCGGAAAAGTGGCGCAGAATCCATTTTCTACAAGGAGAAGAAGACAAAAGAAATTAAAGCACACTGTATGGAAAGCATTTTGAAGACATACACACACAATGAAAGACAGTAATTACACTGATCACACTGCTAATACACATGAAACTTTTACACTCCCCGTGGAGCTGTTACAATAGCACAATAATGCACAGTTTGACAGTGGTTTACACACGTGGCCGTTCATTCACACACGTGTTTAACATAGCAGGGGTCCCATTTACACATCTAAAACATATTTAGGCCTTTTATTTCGATTCCACACTGTTGTAACAACATCTCAGGGGTCTGAAAAGGTTAACCAAACAGTCTGATCGCGGTTTAAATGCATTTTGAGAGGTCGCCAGGTGATTTTAGAGCACTGATTGAAATTAGCATTTAAATGCATCGGAATGAATGAGCTAATAGCGGGTAACCGTGCTAATGCTTCTAAAGCGTACTTAAACTTTGAATTTAGATGGCACATGGTAGTAATACAATCATCTCCCAGGTGCCAACATATGAACCAAATACACAGATCGTGTTTTAAAGGCATTTTACCACCGCGATCAATCTTCTACACTAGCGATTACCAGTAGTCAGGCTAGCGCGGTAGCACGCTAGGTCTGCTATAGGTCCGCTGTATTAAGGTGAAAAAGGGCTTTTCGTGTAAGTAATCTCGCAGGCAGGTACCGACACATAAACCAAATACTCCGATCGTGTTTTAAAGGCATTTTTCCGCCGCGATCGATCTTCTAAACTGGCGATTACCGGTAGTCAGGCTAGCGCGGTAGCACGCTAGGTCAGCTATATTAAGGCAGAAAAGGGCTTTTTCGTAGAAGGTAATGCTATTTTTTCGCCATAGCACATAGTGTCAAACATGAAAAAGTTGCTAAAGTTTATGCAGTTCGACTTACCGCTGGGTGTTCTCCGCAAAGTTCAAGTTCAGAATGAAGAGCGGCAGGCTAAGTGGTGCTTGTCGAATCAGAGGGCGGTCTTGAAATGGAACAGGCCAATGAGACGCTGCAGCTTTTTCCCATTGGCCTGTTCCACATAGAACGAAAGCCAATGAGAGCCCCGCTAGACCGGAAAGGAGGGACTAAGATAAATGGAACAAGGCATAGAGAAAATGGGTAAACTGGAGGTGCAAAATCTCCTCTGTATCATTCCAATTTTAATATATGTGCTGTTGTAGCAAGCACACAACAGGCCCTCAGACATCAGCTATATGCCGGCGGTTGTTGGCCATCAGCTCCCATTCATGGTTACTTGTAAATAGGTGTTGTTTTCAGCCCTTCTCAGCTGTATCGGAGCGATGCAGCAAACTTCATGTTACATTCCTCCCCCTCAGTACCTTTTTGCGCTCTAGTTCTCTTTCTTCATTCACTCTATTTCTCCATTTTCCACTTATTACAGTAATTGCGCAATATTAGTCACCGGGATACCTTAGGTAGCATCAGGCCAGGTAAAAATGCAAATTCAATTGGTCCGTAATCATCACTATTGGCAGATGTCAACATTAGACCCGCCCGCACAGATTTTTAGCCACGACTATTTTCGGATTGCACTTTCCAAACCTACATTACTGCCCGGAGCAGGACCCCAAATCCCCGACGAGCTGAAGAGAAGAAGTCGAAGATGCAGGGCCGGTACCAAACGGAGAGCAAGGAGGAGGAAATATAAACCATTTCTTCCCTCGATTGTCTTGGAGAATGTGAGGTACCTGGTGAATAAGATGGACAAGCTCTGGGCGCTGAGGAGGATACAGTGGGAATATCGGGAATGCAGTATTATGTGTTTCACCGAGACATGGCTGCAGGAACATATTCCGGACTCTAATGCCACCCTCCCCGGCTTTCAGATGGCACGGGCTGACAGAGATTGTAGACAGAGCGGTAAAAAGAAAGGAGGGGGGATTGCAGTGTTTGTGAACAATAGATGGTGTAATCCTGGACATGTTACTTGGAAGGAGTCTTTCTCTAACCTGGACATCGAACTGTCAGCCGTGAGTTTTCATCCATATTATCTGCCGATTAACTGTATGCAAACGTGAGGGATGCACACAGCTCCGCGGCCACCCCCCATCCCCCCCCCCCCCCAACCCACCCCGGCCCCTTGGCGGGTCAGATCACAATCTGGTACTTTTCACCCCTACCCCTACCTTTTCACACCTGTTATTCAGCAGCAACCTGTGACCACAAGGACTGTGAGGAAGTGGTGGTCACAGGAAGCAAATGAGACTCTTCAGGGGTGTTTTGAGGCCACAGACTGGGATGTACTCTGTGAGCCCCACGGAGATGACATTAACTCCATCACTGACTGTATAACAGAGTACATCAACTTCTGTGTGGATAACACCATCCCCACCAGGACAGTGCGATGCTTCCCCAATAATAAGCCCTGGATCACCAGCGACCTAAAGGAGCTGCTGAATAAGAAGAAGAGAGCCTTCAGGGATGGGGACAGGGAGTTACTGAGGAGCGTGCAGAGGGAGTGAGGCTGAAAGTGAGGCTGAGGGAGAGCAAGGAGGCATACAGGCAAAAGCTAGAGAGCAAACACCAGCAAAACAATGTGCGGGATGTGTGGTCAGGAATCAAGAAGATTACAGTCTTCAAGGTGAAGAGGGATCAGGCTGAGGGAAGCCTGGACAGAGCCAAGAGAGTTGAACATGTTCTTCAACAGGTTCAGCACAGGGTCCTCAGCTGCCTCCTCCCCTGCCCCCAGCCACACAGACCCCACACCCTGCTTCCCTCTCACACCTCCCCGATGATCAAGACCACGGACTCGCACTGTGCCTCTCCTCACCCCCCAACCCCACCATGGACTTCAACACAGCCCTATCAACACCTCCCCCCATGTCAAGAAACACTGAGCCCCCCTCTACCTCCCCCACCCACCTGTCTGTTTCCAGCAGTCAGGTAAAGAGAGCAGCTGGAGAGACTGCGCCAGAACAAGGCTGCAGGTCCGGGTGGTATCAGCCCCAGGGTCCTGAAGGCCTTCGCAGACCAGCTATGTGGGATTCTACAGCACCTCTTTAACCTTAGCCTGAGCCAGGAGAAGGTTCCAGTGCTGTGGAAGACATTCTGCCCTGTTCCGGTACCTAAGAAGTCTTCTCCATCTGCCCTCAATGACTATAGACTGGTTGCCCTAACATAGCACAAATCCTGGAGAGACTGACATTGGCCCATCTCAGACCTGAGGTGAGCACCCCCATTGCAGTTTGCCTACCGCCCTGAGGTTAGAGTTGAAGATGCCATCTTCCACCTGCCTGCTTCAGCAAGCCCACTCTCACCTGGACAAAGCAGGCAGCAGTGTGAGCATCATGTTCTTTGATTTCTCCAGTGCCTTTAACACGATCCAGCCTACACTGCTGCGTGAGAAGCTCCAAAAGATGCAGGTAGATGCCTCCACAACCTCCTGGATTATTGACTACCTGACGGGCAGACCACAGTTTGTGCAGCTGAGGGGATGCATGTCTGAGCAGATGGTTAGCAGCACAGGAGCACTGCAGGGAACTGTACTCTCACCTTTCCTCTTCACCCTGTATACCTCAGACTTCCAATACAACTTGGAATCCTTTCATCTGCAAGGGGTGTTCCTGCAAGGGGGCCTAGTGTGTAGCTGAGCACAGGGGACAGCCACAATCCTCTGGACCTCTTCAAGTTGTTCTTTTCAGAGGATACTGTGGAAACCCTCTGCAAGGAACCCAACAAGCAAGCTGCCAGGAACATAGCCAGAGGTGCAAAGTATAGATGGATGGATGTTGGAGTTGCTGAACTTTACAGGTACATTGGACTGATATTCTACATGGCCATGAGGACAGAGTGAATGATGCCAAGAGGAGAATCTCAGCGCATGACAGACTGTTCCGGGTCAAACCCCTCATGTACACAATTCAGAATGCCTTACAGGCATTCTGTCATCCCCGTAGGAGTCTTGCTGTGGATGAACGTATGGTGCTGTCAGACTTTCTGGTAGAAGGACCCAGGCACAGACTGGGATGACAAACCAGGCGTTTATTGAAGGATGTCCAAAATCATAGTAACAGAACAGTCCGAGTCAAAACCAGAGAATCCATGAGCAGAAAATCCAAAACACTAGGCAAGGGTCAAAATCCAACGAAACAGGCAGAGAGTCAAAAAAAAAAAACCCAGAGCAAGCAAACAACAAACAGGCGGGAAAACAAAACAGACTGAAACACTGTGACGAACTGGCAGAGAAACAGAGCAGATAGAGGGGTATAAATGCACAGACTGATGATGAGACAACAGGGAACAGGTGTGCAGGATGGGCTTCAGGTGGTGGGTGTGGCAGCAGGGCAGATTGGTGGGACAGGAGGTGGGGCAATGGCTGAAAACAAAAACAAAAGCACATGCACACAAGAACAACAAAACATGACACACCCACACTGACAGACTGGAAGACAAAAAATGACACAAGCAGGACATGGAAGGACTGACAGGTACCTTCCAAAGGACATACTGGCATGACAGCAGTGGGTACACTGTGGACTTTTCTGTATACACTGGAAACTTCCCCACAGGCCAGGGACTCTCTTATGACTTATGTCATGTCACTGATTGACAGAAGGTATTTGGGGTCTGGTTACCATGTGTACATGGACAATTTCTATACAACCCCAAAGCTTTTCAAGGACTTGTTAGGTGCTTGTGGAACATACAGAGAGTCCAGGAAGGACTGTCCGTGCAGTGCTGTCAATGCAAAGACAAAGAAGTCACCTAGAGTAATGTACCGCAGGATAAGGGACGGTCCTCATCTCTTTGTGAAGTGGATGGAAAACAAAACAAATTTTTAAAATTACAGATTGGAAGATTCAGGGGCTAATTAAAACAGAAACAGAAATTGAGTTTAAATG
The DNA here is from genome assembly GCF_013368585.1 of Megalops cyprinoides. NCBI lineage: Eukaryota > Metazoa > Chordata > Actinopteri > Elopiformes > Megalopidae > Megalops > Megalops cyprinoides. The sequence continues at coordinate 20,144,513 of NC_050607.1, read as the reverse complement.
CTCCAGTAGAATACCTTGACGGTTATATAACTGTTGCAGACATAGTTGTAAATATATAACGCATTTCCTTATACCTTATTCCTTATAAAATGTAGAAGACTTGACAACTCAGTTTCACGTATCCTCCTTAAAGAACATAAAATGGCAGTGTTGACTTAGGTAGCTAGCCATGAGCTCATGAAATAAATGTTCTTTTACTTAGCAAAGATGTAAATATGCAAATGAAAATGATCTAAACAATCACACAAAATAATACAATAAATACTACATGTTAAATTACAATAACACTCCTCAGTACTGGTAAATTGTATGATTGAAGTTACATGGATTTAAAGGACTATACCATATCACTGCAGTTAAAATGAGGAACTGGTTGCATTCCCCTTAATGTCCACATGATGGCAGCCTCGTACAGAGCAAAGTTTTTCCTTTGAATGTATGTCAGGGATATGGAAGATTCTCTTAGTGGAAGGCTTTGTTGTATAAACTCACACATTAACACTATCACTCGTAATGACAGTGCAGTGTTAGAGACTGACAGAGAGGAATAAGCACTCTGCTCAGGGGATTAACGTCAGTATCTCACAGGGAATATGAATATGTTACTGCAGTTCCTTCCCTACTGCACTGCACTGTATCCTTACAGTAAAGCAGCCAGTCTGATTAATTACAATTCATAATGAAGTGCATTATACTGAATGAGCAGACGTCCCTTCTCTGGCTTCCTCTTATAACAGTATCACCTCTTAATTTCATTCATGAAAATAGGCACTTTGGATCAAAAAAGAAACACAATTCACAAAATGTTCATATTAGAGTAGAAAACAGCAGAAACCTGATGTCTAAATGGACAATGTTATCCAAAAATGTACCTCTCCTCCTTGTTATTAGTAGACTCATTTTGAAAGTTGTGGCAATGTTTATATCAGGATAATTAAAAAAAAAAATTCCCACAGCTGCAGCAATCCCCCCATGTGGTGCATGCATGCCTGATCACATTTCTTCATTTTTTTTTCTACCAGGTACACTGTTTAATTGCGTTTCTGTAACTTTTGTATTTCTAATTGTTAGAACGGTCCCAGTCGCGAGAATGCACATTGCTGTTACACAACGGTGCATGACGAGATCGGCTGTGCGTGGCTAAATGCATGTTTCTTCATTTTTTTCTACCAGGAGCGAGAATAAAGTGACTGTGGTACAAAAAACTGGCGTGTCATCGTTTTTAATTAAACACAACGCAGCAAAGAAAAATCAGTTACACTATAGAAAAGACTGCTTAGCGCCTTATGTTTTTTGAGATACTCTCCCTGATGCTGCCACGTGTGCGTCTATGAGACTGTCTCCTGCAGATCTGCAATGAAGGTTTTTGGCCTCTGCTTATTATTGTAGTGTTGAGTTCTGTCTGCCTAATTTGTGAACCCATTGTGATTTATTAACTGGCATTGATTTTATAGGTGAAGTAGAAGAGGGGGACAAGACGAAAATTTCTCCTACAATAAGCAAATTTACATCTACATATATGTGATTTCTGAAACTGGCCAGCAGAGGAATATATTTTTTTGCAACATAATTTTCAAGTGTGTATGCATGCGTATTTGTGCAAGCAGTAAGTGTATTTGTGTGTGTGTGTGTGTGTGATGCTTGCCCTGTTTTGGCAGATGTAAATATGTTTTGATCTGCAATAGAATGCTCAACATGACAGAATGTTCATTTCCACATTATGTCAAACACTAGTCTGGAATGTTAGTGTTTCCACATGTATTTATTAAGGGAATGTTATTTTGTCTGCAGCTTGGATCACATCCACTAACTAAGCACAAGCAATCCAATTGGTATGGCACAGTATATGTGTGCCAAATTTTATATGTTTAGAAATGTTACCCTGCATGGACAGGCATTTTTAAAATCAGATGAAACTATAATGTGACATAAAGGGTTTGAGAAAGGACAGCAGTTTATATTGTGTCACATGCATAATAATAACAGATAACAAAACATGTGGAATCACATGCAGTTGGAAGAGATCTGAGCTGAGGACTCCAGTGGTTCAGGGACAGGAACACTTTCACTATGATCTTCTGTTTTCACGCCAGTTTCTATTTCTGCTCACTTTATCATCAGCTATTTCTCTGGCCCCTTCATAGTGCACTGCACTGCAGGACAGACACTGAGAGAGGAGAAGCTCCACTGTGCGGGTCACTGCTGCTGTCTCTGGGACGTGATCTCTACTCATGTCTCTGTCTTGTACTGCTTCATTAGGTGGCACAATTTTTCCCTCACAGATGCCTGTGGGAGAGGATCTCTGCTTTTATCTCTGTCCTGCTGGAAGCAAACTCCCGCTGGAGGGCTAACTGCTGGCAGCTGCCTCCTCTCCTATGCCTCTTTCCGGAAATATTGAATCACCTCAGTCTGTCATCACTATATACAACATTCAGCACAACCCTTTTTTTGCAAAACTATAAAAGAATATGTTAAATCTTTAAAACTCCAAAACTCGGTTTAAAAGGCTGGTGATAAGTCTCTGATTATGGTAGAAATCTACAATTTCCGTGTTTTAGCAAAATATAAAACCAAGTGTCTTTATTACATAATTATGCCACTGTTTTAAATTAGTCCTCTCCACGGACAGTGTCTGGTGTCATTGGCTTCCCCCTCAGCACCTGCAGTAGGTCTGACTGAGGGAGATTTTGTATGGGTCTTTAACACTCTGTGGGAACACTAGGCCACTGTGGTAACTCTGACTGTGACTCAGTCTGGAGTTCCTTGAGCTATCCATGATTAGGAGCTTCTGCATACACACACATGCAGCTCTACCTTCCTCTCTATATATTCCTATTCTCTATAAAAAAGCACTCTACTCTACTTCTGCACTTAATATCAGTATCTTACTGACCTCTTGTAATACTTCTCGATAGCTACTTTGGTCTCTGGAACTCTACTGAAGACCATTCTTGCAAAAGATATTCCGTCTTTTGGTGTTTTGATGATGGTGGTGGAGAGCGCTGTCTAACACGTCGGTCCAAAATCTCCCATAGGTGTTCAATTGGGTTGAGATCTGGTGACTGCGAAGGCCATAGCATATGATTCACATCGTTTTCACACTCATCAACCCATTCAGTGACCCCTCGTGCCCTATGGATGGGGGCATTGTCATCCTGGAAGAGACCAGTCCCATTAGGATAGAATTGTTTCGTCATTGGATAAAGGTGATCACTCAAAACAACTTTGTATTGATTTTCTGTGACCCTTCCCTCTAAGGGGACAAGTGGACCCAAACCATGCCAGCAAAATGCCCCCCACAGCATAACAGAGCCACTGGACCCCCTCACTGTAGGGGTCAAGCATTCAGGCCTGTACCGTTCTCTTGGCTTATGCCACACATGCACTCACCCACTTGTCGAGAATATGGTGAAGGATGACTCATCTGACCGTATCACTTTTTTCCACATCTCTGTAGACCAGTGCCTAGGGTTTTTGCACCACTCTCAAATGCGCATTCATCTTTGTAATTAGGGGTTTATGCACTGCAACCCTACTATAATGTCCCTCTCCGTGTTTGTTGACGGACTGTTCTTGCTGACACAGTCTGATCACGTGCTGCATTGACATTCTCAGTCAACTGAGAAGAGTTCCTCTTCTGTTTTTCTTTACATATTGCACTAATGCACAAGCATCATGGTCGTTGAATGTGCGCTGGCGACCACAATTTCCGACCCTATTTACTGATGTCTTTCCCATAGATATAAATGCGGATGTCACTTTAGTGACTGTTCCTGTTGAAACACTAGCCAGTTGAGCAGTCTTTGTGACTGAAGCTCCTGCCATTTGTGCCCCAGCAATGAACCCTCTTTCAAAGTCATTGAGATCTTTTACCTCTTGCCATCAAAATCGAGATCAACTGGTCCTGCTCAGCATTTTTATACATGCCACAGAGCATGATTGGATGTTAATTGTTTAATTGTACCATGCAGTACACCTGTGTGAAAGCACCTGCATTTGTCATGTTTCTCCACTCATTTATTCAGGCTTTTCCTTTAATTTGTCACCCGTCTGTATATTTACATATAAAAGGTCTCCTGAGATATGCTGGTACCAGTTTAGACATGGTGCCAATTCCAGACATTCCATGGTGCCAATGAGCTGCTGTAACAACTCTGCAAAGAGTGGATAAGTTTACAGCCCAGGGTCACTGTCTCTCCTGGGAGAATGGTTGGTTTTCTAAGTCACAGTGTACTGTCCTGTAGTTTCTGTAAATTACAACAACATAGAAATAATTATCACATTAAACCATTTAAGTGGTTAAATACTACAAACACTCCCAGAGCACTGAAAGATATACTGCTGATGCAAAGTGTCTTCTCTATGCAAATGCTCTTTCTGGGTACAGCAGGCACTTGTAGCCAAGCAGTGCTGTGAACACAGGCTTGGTACTGTGTAATGTGATGGACAGGAGTCAGAACATATGGTGATGATTTTCAATTTTTGTATTTTTATATATACAGTGCCTTTAAAAGGTATCCAGCCCCCAATACTGTTTTCATAATTTATTGTCTTAAATTCCAATTTTAAAATGTATTAAAGTAATGTATGATTTTTTTCCAGCTGGTCTACACAATATTGTCCATCATGACCAATCAAAAAACTTCCAAAACCTTTCAAAAATTTAGAACTAAAACTCTGAGATTTAAAAAGTATTCATACCCTTTATGATTATAAGGCTAAACTTGCTGAGGTGCAAGATTTTGTCTTCTAAACTCATCCAATTTGTTGATCATCTCACCTGTGTAGGAAATTAATGGATCACCTGTTTTGATTTTTCATGAGCATAAATACCTTCCATCTCTATAAGGTCGAACGGTATGGTTGGATTTTCCATTGAACAAACCAAAATGAAGAGAAAAGAGCATTCAAAACAAGTGAGGGGTGTAATTGTGGAGAAGCAAAAATCTGGGGAAGGATACAAAAAAACATTTCAAAGGCACTGAACATACCTCAGAGCTCAGTTGCAGTCCATCATGCAGAAGTGGAAGAAATATGGAACTAAAACCATGCTGCCTAGGGAAGGCTGCCCCCCTAAACTTAGTCGCCGATTAAGAATGGCACTTGTCAGAAAGGCTACTGTCATGCCAACTGTCATTCTAGCCGAGCTACAGAAGTCAGTGGCTGCAAGTGAAAACAATGTCCTTGGGTCAACAATCTCCAGACTCCACGTTTCACAAAAAGGGCCTTTATTAATTTTTGACATTTCAGTTTTTGATTTTTTTTTATTCTTTAATGATTTGTAATTTTATTTGTTTTTTGGGCTGCACTGTTGCAGCGTTGAGTTTTTCACAAATTTAAAAAAAAATCTAATTAGTCATAATCTCAGGTTGCAGAAATCATTTGCATGAAAAAGGGTTTGGGGCTGAATACTTCTTCAAGGCACTGTATATACATTTACATTTATTTCTATGAAATTTTGGTGGGTGGGTAATTTCTGTTGAGTGTAAATATTTGAAAAGTTTTGAAAGGTTAATTAGATTCATTCAGGATAATTAGGTTTAGAGTTCTGTGAAGAAGATTGGGGACAAGGAAACAAGGCTCTTCAGTGGGTTCTTTGGTAATGTGAGAGGTGGATGGGTCATACAATACTGCTGAAAATAAATGGGCCCACACATATTGCAATTTACAATAATATCACATGTAGGTGCAAGCCTAGCAGAAATCATGTGTTGCCCATTGTTGGATTTTGGTGAAATTGATCTACTTGCAAGCTAACTAATAAAACTGTTACATAAAACTGTTACACAAAGAACTTCAGTCTGGACCATGGTTGAAGGAGAGGTGGAAATGTTTATTGACGATCTTCAATACAGCAAGGCTTCACAGGCAATGGTTGGCTCAGCAGAGTTTCAGACAGTCTTTCATGTACAGTCTCACACCTTACACCCCCAACCTCTCCTGGTCCAGTTCCCTTCTCTGCTGCCTGCTCTCTACTGTCTGCCTTCTGCCTTCTGCTGTCAGGGGCAGCTTTGCAGCAACCTAAGTAGTTAGAAGCACTCATACAAGCCTGGTAGGATGTTTAGGTTTGGCTTGACCTTGCCATGCCTGGACACTGGCGCTTAATTGGAAAAACAATGCTTCAAAAGGCACCCTTGGATTGATAATGAGAACACACTGACCCGGCTCCACTCTGACCCAGACCTCGACAGGGGAGGCAGAGTGGAGAGAGTCGGTCAAGGGGTACAACTGAATGGTACCACCAAGCAACATGCCGTCACATCATCCAAGGCACATCATCACGAGTGGGCCCAGAACTTTCAGTTATCATGAAATCAGGGGCCTCTCCGTTGGAAGGCCTGCAGCACATGCACACAGAGTACATGTGCTCGTGATTCATTCAATAGCAGCATCACATTGGAATGTGGATCAGATACCCTGACTATGTGATCACCTTAAAACTACATAGACACAGTCATATTATACACTGTGTATACTAATTATACCAGACTAACCATTATACTGCTTACCAGCTGCAATAAATGATCACTAAATAATCACCATTATTCTTCACCATCTAAACAGAATACAGCCAAATCAGCTTGTTCCCCAAAATTACCTAGTGGCATTACATTCACCTACAATTAAAGATAAATGCTTTAATAAGTCCCTATTATGACTATTAGCAGTGTAAAATCTGAGCAGAGTCAAAATGTCTGTCTCCTTTCTCCACATTGTTTCGCAAGAAAGAAGCTCTTGCTGTGTGAGATGTTAACAATAGACAAAGAGACGCAAGATGAAGACATGCTGGTTCAGTAGTACTGTAATGAAATAAAATGACTACATTTATCACTCAGAATTGAAACACACTCATAAACGTCATCCACTTGCTTTGTTTGAAGCATTTGTTGTGGTTGTGGTTTGCGCAGTGATTTTTTTAAGCATGACTGGTTCCCAATAACCATCATATGATTAGTATTGGAAATACCATAACAGTTCTATAAGAGAACAGAATGTCACAAATCCTTGTACCTCAACATTGCTTCCGGGAAAACACTCTGGATTTGGTATTTTGTGTGGTGGCAATAAGCTATGGTATTTATACTCAAATATATTTTTTTTGGTACGGTGCATTTGGCATAAACTGTTAAGGTCAACATTACTGTGTATTGGTTTCCTGTAAGCATCAAGTTGAGTTCAAAAGTATGGCATGGAAACTGTAAAAGGGAAGCATGTTTATTTTTCATTCCCAGTTTCAAAATTACAGTATACGGCAAAGACATCTGCTATAGGGGCTTGCTCATAGGAGATCTTACATGTGAATTAATGTGTGCTACGTGCAAGCTACTGTTTGCTACACGCAACCAGCTTTTTGCTATGTGCAAATAACTGTTTGACGTGATTACCCTGCCCCCAGTCCCTGTCCCCTTGATACAGGCTAGCTAGCAGTTGTGGTCTTGTGCTTGTAAGGGCCTTTCTTTGCAAGTGTGCTGCTCAGGTGAAAACAACTAGATAAGATCATGTGATCTGAATGATAATTACCTGCATGCCATATCTAGTCTTCCAGCACTGCAAATAATAATAACATGAATCTTATTCCATGCCCACTTTTTGCCAGGCCACAGATCACACTGTCCACCCCACTAACCCAAACTAAATACTATCACATGATGAATCATCAGACATTCTCACTAATTTTTCATCTGAAACAAACAAAATGCCATCTGGAAATGACCAAATAAGCTAAATAATAGCATCATACAACAGAGCCTCATACATAGAGCAGTGCCAGCAGCTTGAAAATATTACTAGGAAATGAAATGTCCCTTGAAAAAAGTGCAATTCCCCAGCTCTTAAACTCAAGTAATATCCTCAATCACTAATGACTTTGGAGGAGCTAATACAGACCCTTGTTTCAATGCAGGAACAAAAAGTGTCAGGACTAAATAGACTCCCCTGGGAGCTAACAGCTTAAATTTTGTACTGGATTGTTTTCAATTTGCCATACATTCAGGGGCATCTAACAGAAACCAAAACATTGCTGTGATAGCATTATTGTAAAAATGGGCTACAGTCCTCATATGTACAGATCAGGGTTTCCGTTCCGTAAAATTTATAAAAAATCAATGAATTAAAAACTTGCCGGTCAAAATGTCTGGTAATAATACTAATACAAAACGTAGCTGTAACGAAGGCTATCCGTAAACAGGACATTTGTGTTTTGACAGCGAAACAGCCTATTAACAGCCTACAGTACTTTTTTTCCCCAAAATGGTGTGCTCTTTTATTGCGCGATACTTGCTACTAGACCCACTACTATTCAGCTCTGAAGCAATTTATCAGTTGCCTTAGCCTATTCACAGCACGCAGCATTGCAAGCTGCAAAGACACATTGGACACGTTTGATTTCAAGTCGGCAGCAGAGGACTTTGCTGCTTTGAAAAAAGGAGAAAATAAAATGTTACCTGGTAGCCTATAGGCTACATTTGATGCCATGTAGGCCTAGCCTTTTTTTCAAACAGGCTACAGGTGTTACAGGTTACAGATGTTTCATAATAGCCTACATTTTAGTGGCTAATGTTTTAGGGTTTTAGAGGTTTTGCTCAATCCTCACTGCTCGTTTTACATTTACATTTATTCATTTAGCAGACGCTTTTATCCAAAGCGACTTACATAGGTTACAGTTCTTTACAATGTCATCCATTTATACAGCTGGATATTTACTGAGGCAATTGAGGGTTAAGTACCTTGCCCAAGGGTACAGCAACAGTGTCCCAGCGGGGATCGAACCGGCAACCTTTCGGCTACGAGTCCTGCTCCTTAACCACTATGCTACACTGCCGCCCCATTAATTAAGTTTTGCTTAATCGTTACTGTTCATTAAATAGCCAAACTGATTTGAGGTCATTGTCATTCTTTCATCAACCTAGGTGTATGTTATATTTGTGTTTGTAACATAGAATGTTATTGAAACGTAACCGGTAAGTTTCAAATTTGTCCAGTAAAATAAATTCTTTCCGGACACTGGACCGGCAAGAAAAAATTCTAGTGTAAACCCTGGTACAGATATAAACTAAACTAAAATTTCAGCAGATATGTGTAAAAAGTATGAATAACAGGGGAAGTAGTAGGGTCACACATTATTAAAGTTCTGCTCCCACTGAATCAAATGATGAGCAATCAGTTTTCGTTTGACTGTAAGTTATATAATATCAGATGAACTGTTCCTGATGAACTTATTTGCCCTAGCACATTTTCTCAGTCAATAACATGGGAAGTAGTAGGGTCACACATTATTAAAGTTCTGCTCCTATTGAATAAAATGATGAGCAATCAGGTTTCGTTTGACTGTAAATCATGTGATATCAAATACATTGTTCCTGATGAACTTTCTTTGCCCTGGCAGATTTTCTCAGCTAATAACAGGGGAAAGAGAGGGGCCACACATTATTAAAGTTCTGCTTCTAATATGTGTTGCTAGGTCAATACATTTGTCTTAATCTCATAACAGCAAGAATTCCCTTTCCACAAGTGTTTTTGAGAAATATATACTTATATGACACTGTTTTGATTGATAAAATTACACAGCTAAGCCATGACGATGAATATACAAATTTGATCGGTGGTGGCTGGTGAAGCTGAGGAGGATAGAGGTGTGGATGTTGCCTGTGGGGTCTGGTAAAGATGACTCTTAAATAGTTCTGGTGACCTCTGAGTGGATGTACTTAAAACAGCTTAGACGGACAGCCAAAAACAAAAAATGTAACTCATTATTTAATGATTTAGTGTTTTTTCAAATAAATGAGTTTTATAAATAATTGCAATAGTTTGTAAGGATATGGTTAACACAAGAGGTCAGTTGAAGATAATCAAATCACTGACCTCCTTGAGAACACTCCTGTACACCAGTACAAAAACTCTTCTGCTGAACTGAAGGGAGACCCCCAACACAGGATCCAAGAATAATCAGAATAAGTTTGTCCAAAGTACCGCACAATATATATATCTTATATTCCTTGACCATTGTCAAGTGAGAAAAATGCATAATGAGTATTGAAAATGATTAATATTTGATGACTGTATAACAGTACTGCTCTGTGAGCTCCCCCGTCCCTTAATGCAATCATTGTCTTCACTGTAACAAATGCTGCGAAAAAAGAAAATAAAAACATTAGTCCTTCACAGGTCTCTGTGCTGCACTGGCAGTCTCTGCTGGCATTTGCCCTGGCAAAGAGGTGGCGGGCTACATTGTGAAAGTGCTTAGTCCTAGTCTGACAGTAATAACCACACCATCTTCATTATCATCATTACTGAGTGACAAGGGGCTTCACCACCTCAATATTATCTGGATCAGTGGACACCCCTTCCAGAACCATGATGTGACCCAAGAAGCTTCCTTGGTAGAGGAACAGGTGGCACTTAGCAGAGGTTTGATACAGGTTGATGCAGCAGATGTGATCGAACACCAGGCTCAGGTTGGCGATGGCAGCGTCCAGGCTGGCTGCACTCACAATTTAGCTACACCACACAGCTGAGGTGGGAACTGACCTCCCTGGGACCATCTCCATCGGCCATTCAAACGTAGCCACACTGTTGCAAAGCCCGAAGGCATGACAGTGAATTCCCAGAGGCCCCTACCGATGCTGAAAGAGTCTTACTTCCAGACTTGCTAGCAGCCACTCTGTAGGTCAAGAAAGCTGAACTAGCGAGAACCAGTGACACTGTCCAGGGCATCATCCACGCACAGCAGGAGGTCAGAGTCCCTCTGTGTAACTGTGCTGAACTGGCGACAATCAATACAGAACAACAGTGACCCATCCTTCTTGCCCACGAGCACAGCAGGAGAGGCAAGCGGCCATCAGTAGCTGCCTTGTCACTTATCTTGACCTCTGCTTCTACTCACGTGTCCAGGCGTAGGCTCGACGGCTGCTGAGGGTTGGGAGCTGCGTTGCCTGTTCCGATGTCATGCTGCAATATGTTGGTGCAGGTGCAGCTCTTTGGGAGCTGATGGAGAGTTCCTGAGAGGGGGCTGTTGGACAGATAGATCTGTAGGTTGCAGTTGGCTGGGGAGACTGGCAGAGTGTTCCCAGTGTCAGGCTGGCTCGCGCTGACTCCATAGCGACTTGGAGCTGGTTGATGATGCAGTGCATTTTGTCGAGTGCAAGGTTGCCACTGCCTCCTGGAGACCTGTAGTCCATTACTGGGGAGATCGGGGTCTTTCAGGAGAGTAGCCTCTACTGCAGGGGTGATTTCAGCAGGGATAGAGAGGGCCACAGGGAAGAGAGAGAGAAAAAGAGAGAGACAGATAGAACCAGGGAGAAGGACAGACAGGAAGGAATGTCACTGCAGCAGGGAGATTGCCAAGTTGTACCAGCCTCCAAATCTATAATAAACAGTTGACAGATTCAGTCACAACCTGTTGGGACAAATATAATTTTACGTGACAGGTCATGGAAAAAGGAAGTTGGTAGGAATACTCTCTGCTCCGGATTTTACCTGAGATGATGCGTCTGGATGTATTGAATGTTGACCCTTATGAAAATGTAGAACCATTTAAGGGTTTACACTCACTTGTGCTTACTTGCGCCAGCATGAAAAAAAAGGGTCCTTTGATACAAACTATTTATATTTGACTTAATAAGTTAAATATGAATAATAAGTCAATACATGTTTTAAAAAAATCTCATGTCTTGATCAGGTGTTCCATTTCACCTCCTTGTAGATAGGTGATACAAGAGTTGTTGAAAAACATTTCATTAAAAAAAAACAAACACTTGCACTGGATCTACAAAGTCTATACTTTACTATACTTATACTACAATTTTTTTTTTTGTATCTCAAAGGCTGAAATCGAGTTCCTGTCCTTGCTGAAGGGAAACAGCCCTGTGACATGATGCTGCCACCACCATGCTTGACAGTAGGGACTGTGCTCTTAGGCTGATGGGCTGTGTTGACTCCTTACTCTGGCATGCACTAAGAAACAGGGAAACCTGCTGAGAAAACCTCATTGTAAAACGTGTGTAAAATTATGAAATCAACGTGCTTTAGTTTTTCTATTTTCAATTAATATTCTCATTTTACTGAGATGTTGTAGGTTACCATGCCTAAATGAAAGTGTAAAAAAGTCTGATTTAATGGGTTTTCATTTCAGGTATCAAGGCAATAAAAACAAGGGTGTGTAAACTTTCTAAATCCACTGCATATAACCTACATTATGGTGTATTACTCAGTTCTAATTGACTAGAAACCCATCCACTTATAAGAAGTATTATGTCATCAGATGGGCAAAACCATTTGTAATGGAATCAATAGTGTCAGCTTTCTTGTGGCTCACACTTCTTGTACAGCTGGTACAGTCCATACAGTTAAATAGAGTGAGGTTACTCCACCCAGATAAAACAGAGCAAGATGTTACGCTGTTGCAAGGTAAGACAATTACTGTAATTCATTTGTAGTTTGAATATTTTGTGTATTGTCCTTACTTTTGTATAGTACAGTATACAAAATTGATCAATAATCCATTCATTTTAATGTGATTGTTAGGAAACTCAAAAATTAAATGGTGAAGTATTTTCATTTTGAATAGTCTGTTTCATGTGATAGAGATATCTGGGCTCATGGAGGGGAGGTATGGCACTGATAATCTGCAAAATGCAATTTTGTTTGTTTATTTTAATTTTAATTTAATTTTAATTGTAATTATATTTGCATCTTCGTCTAAGCAGACAGTCATCCAGAGCAATTTACACAGCTTATAATTTTTACAAATTAGTTATTTATACTATAGGCACCGCCAGGCCCTGTTTAGGGTAAGTGTAGCCCCCTATATACAACCCAAAACATATGTGCCAAACATTTTGGCCAGTGTGTTGTGAACCAATAAGCCATGAATACCATTTTTAAGAAGCTCAGAATGTCCTGAATTTAACATACATATTATGATTATATATTACAGTTGCTGCATGTGATAACTGTCCACAAAAGATTGTATACTTTGAGGAATTTATCATTTTATTCATTTTTTAATGAGGTTTTTATTCTGTCATATTTCTTGAAATTTGTCACCAGAAGTAGACATATTAATGTTGCTAGCTTGACATGAGTCTTTTCAGAGCTGTTTTGGATGAGATATAGGTTTGGGTCATCAGTACATATGATTATGTACTGATACATGCTACATAGATTATGTAATGGGATATTTACAGATTGACAGAAATTGATAGTGATTTTTTAATAAAGCTGTTCCTTCTACAGTATTGTGGAGGGTGATGTGTATCAGTTTGAAGTCTCAGCCACTTACCACTTACAAAAACCATTATGTAGGTCAGCTGAATTCAAAGTGTCACTGTTCCCTTTGCAGGTATCTGTGTTTTATGTTGCTTTTGACAGTATTCAACTTGAAAAAAGTTTTACTTGTAAACATATAGAAGCTTTCTCTGTATCTATGGATAGGTATTTATATTTTTACGTTCTTACTATAATGAAAAATATTGCTTATGTCCTTAGACATTCTGCTGTCCTGGTCAGGATGGCACAAAACCAGAAAAGATACTATTCACATCCAGAAGAACCACAGGTAAGTCGGCACTTACAACTGACAAGCAATCCATCATTCCACACATTTATTTTGTGCATATGCTACCATACTTTTATGAATTCTGCATAAAAGTAACCCTTCATGTACCTATCCCATAGCATTTACATTAGGTTTACATTTTGTTTACAAAATGCTCTTCTGGAGATCAGCTTACATAGCTTATAATTTGAAATGTAAGCCTATATAGCTTGTATACAGCTTGATGTTTACTGAAGGCAATTCAGATGAAGTACCTTGACCAAACAGCTGTAGCCCACCTGGGAATCAGAACTGGCAGCAGTTTGCCCCTATCTCCTGTCCCATTCGAGCAGAGCCTGAGGTACATTTGCATTTTTTTTAAGTATTTTTTCCACTCACAGGAGTATAAACGCAGGCAATATTGTAGCATGCCTGGCCTCCGAATTTTATTTTGGCCCAGATGTGGAAGAAAGGGTCAGAGACAGGGGATTGTTGTTAGCCCGTTGTTACAGGCTAACTGTGGGTGGTATAGGTCACTGAAAACAATAATAACATTTGCCTATGGTTTTCTAATGGCGGAAGCAAATTATTGGAGCAAAAACAAATAGCACTGTTTACAGAATTGCACAGCAGACCTGTTCTCATGAAACATGTGGTGCCAACTGACAAAATATTATATACACACACACTATATGGACAAAAGTATTTGGCCACACCTGTTTTTCAGGGTTTGGGCTAGGCCCCTTATCTCCAGTGAAGGGCAATCTTAATGCTTCAGCATACCAAGACATTTTGGACAATGCTATGCTTCCAACTTTGTGGCAACAGTTTGGGGAAGGCCCTTTTCTATTCCAACATGACTGTGCCCCAGTGCACAAAGCAAGGACTATAAAGACATGGTTTGATGAGTTGGGTGTTGAGGAACTTGACTGGCCCGCACAGAGCCCTGACCTCAACCCAATCGAGCACCTTTGGAATGAACTGGAATGGAGATTGCGAGCCAGGCCTTCTTGTCCAACATCAGCGCCTGACCTCATAAATGCTCTACAGAATGAATGGGCACAAATTCCCACAGAAACACTCCAAAATCTTGTGGAAAGCCTTCCAAGAAGAGTGGAAGCTGTTATAGCTGCAAAAGGGGGACCAACTCCATATTAAAGTATATGTATTTGAATTGAATTGACATTTGAATCAATGTCATTACAGTCCCTGTTGGTGTAATGGTCAGGCGTCCGAATATTTTTGTCCATATCATGTGTGTATATATATAACTGTTACAACACTTTTAGTTTGATGTCCCTGCCTTCTAACCCTTAGCAACCATGTACCCCTTAAGATTGGGAAAAAAAAAAAACATAATTTATGTACTTCCCCACCCCCCAGTCCTTATTGGGTTCCTTACTGCAGGGTGGCAGAGGGACACTGAACTATAAAACTGTACCAAAGCGGTGCATGCCAGAACATTAGCTAAGAGCACTACAATATCTCCTGGACTCAAAGCAGAGGTAGAACATTTTATAATGTTCAAGACCAGGCTTAACACGGTGCTAGATGCGCCCAAGAGTGTAGATTGTAGACAAAAGGTTCAGCCTAGATGGGCTGAGTGGCCTGTTCTCATCATTAAAGTTTAATGTAAGCAATGGGACATGGACCTCAAATTGGTGTTTTTCTTCTGTATACACAAGAAATTGAAATTCAGATAAAACAAATTCAGACACAAATTCAAAACAGTTCAGTACTTTTATTGCTAATTTTTTGCAAACAAAATGATTCCCCCTTAGGTGACTGTAAATATTGGGACAATGTAAGTGAATAAAGGAAATGAAAAAGTCAGTATATAGTTGCAAATCCCTTGCTTTCAAGAAGTGAATCAAGCCTCTATTCCTGTGGCATCACCAGACTTTTTGTTTCACTTTTGATGCTTGGCTTTAGGCTTTCAGGCTTTAACTGCATGCTTTATATATATTGGGGCGGCAGTGTAGCATAGTGGTTAAGGAGCAGGACTCGTAACCTAAAGGTTGCCGGTTCAATCCCCGCTGGGGCACTGCTGCTGTACCCTTGGGCAAGGTACTTAACCCACAATTGCCACAATATCCAGCTGTATAAATGGATAACATTGTATTGAACTGTAACCTATGTAAGTCGCTTTGGATAAAAGCGTCTGCTAAATGAATAAATGTAAATATCTAAATAACTTCACAATACTCTTGGGTTCACATGGAAGGGGCTCAGCTTCATAAGGCAACATTCATATAAACATCTTCAAGTTGGAGTTAGCTGTTGCCCCACCATGACAGGTGCTCTAATTGTCAAGAGAGGACATAGCCAGACTTACACTAGCTTGATCCTTTTGCACTTCCTTTTTTGTGTGTTAGTTCTAATTTGTTTCTTCACTTGTAGCATTGGCAACACTGTATATCTTAAGACTACTTAGGATGTCCTCACAGTAGCTGCTTAGAGAATTCTAGTGACAAAGAATTTTTGATAGACATACAAGTTAGGAATCACGAAATGGTAATATTTAATTATCTAATGATAAAGTAATGCAATTTATTTATAGGAACCACACTTGAAGAACTTCTCTCTGATTTGGGACTGAAAGACCACATTAAAACGAAGCTGACACTGAGTAAAGTGCTTGAGATAGGAGATAGAAGTGCATTGGATGAACCAGCTCAGTCCCTGAAGGCACTTCCAGGATGTGTTTTGAACAGACTGATGATGGCGAATGTAACTGCCAGAAGTACACAGTACACCCCTTCAGACGAAGAGGCATCACTCAATGGAAGAGAGTGTAACAGTCTGGTGAAGGATCTGGATAATGCCATTAATCCTCTAGACATCATGACAGCTCTGTTTCTCTGTTGTGATTCTTTCCTTCAACTGGAATTGTTTGTAAAAATGTCCATGTGCCAATTTGCTGTGCCCCTCCTGCTTCCAAACTGTGATACAGAGAAATGCACATTAATGCTGTGGGCCATGAGAGACATCATTAAGAAGATCCGGCCCAACATCATGGCTGGCTCGTCATTCATAGAGAACAGCATTGTTCTTGCTGATCTCCCTATGGTGTCTTTTGTCAGGCTGGGCAATGTTAGTGTGTCTAAATCACAGTTTTTGAACAAGCTGCTGAGCAATCCTCAGCAGTACCATGACACTTTTGTTCATCATGACATGGAATGTGGAGACAGACCCAGAAGGCTCTCAGATGGTTTGGTGGAAATCAGTTGGTACCTACCATCTGGAAAAAAAAACATAGACATCTTCACAGAGCCTTTGGCTGTGGCTAACCTCAGAGGGGATGTCAGGTCCTTTGAGACTCAGTACAGGTTTCTGTGTCAGACGTCAGCAGCAGTTTTTGTTTTCTTTGAAGATTTTGAACTCAGTCCCAAATACTTCACTGTCGGTGACATGAAAGCTCAGCTATTTGTAATAATTTCTCAGGGAGAAACATTGCAGCATGATTCTGATGCACTGCAAAAAATGGCGGCAAAATGTAAGATCCAATCTAGTAATTTAATTGTGAAGACCACACAGAATGACACAAATTTTGTGAAGAATGTGCGTACCACAGTGAGACATGTTATTGAGAAAAGCCCGCATAAAATGAGAGTGGAGGAGATGTCTGGTGTTGCCCATGAGTTAGGCATTCTGGTGGATGAAGATCATGATGAATGCCAGAGAGCCAAGCAGAAAGCTGATGAAATCACATGCAAGATAAAGGACACAGTGAGGTTCAAGGAGACTCAGCTACCTTTACAAGGGGAGATCTGGAAAGAACTCTCTCAGTTAGAGAAGGAGAAGTCCAGACTAAGGCAGGCGGGAGATCAGGAGATCGAACATTACAAAAGTTCACTTGAGAAAAAAGAAAGGGAACTGAGAGAAAAGCAGCGGGGTTTTAATATGACAGAAGCCATGTCAAGCTTCATTACTGGAATGTCAGTTTCAGGCATAGAGCGATCCTATTTCCTGAAGTGGATGAGAATTAATTTGGATAACCTGTCACGTAAGAGCCTCTCTGGTTTGCGGGAGAAATATAAAGAGTATTGTAAAACTTCTGGAGAAAAAAAAGAGATGATTGTGGATCTTGATGAACAAATTTCAAACAGCTCCTTAGGAACTGAACACTTCCTTCGTGAAATGGGACAGCTGTATGAATCTGCATGTTCCATCTCTGACAATAGCCCAGGAAGAAAACAAATACAGGATCTGCCTAAGTTTGGTGCACAGATGCTCCTGGATGGTTTCCCTCTAGAGCTTGTTGATGGAGATGCATCAAATATCCCAATAAAATGGATATCTGAAGTACTGTCTAATCTCCACAGCCTTGTAAACTCCAACACTAAGATTCGTGTGGTCACTGTGCTGGGGGTCCAGAGCACTGGGAAGTCCACCCTGCTCAATACCATGTTTGGGGTGCAGTTTGCTGTCAGCAGTGGCAGGTGCACAAGGGGTGCCTTCATGTTGCTCATCAGAGTCAAGGACAAATTTAGAGAGCAGCTTGGCTGTGATTTTCTCATGGTCATTGACACAGAAGGGTTAAAGTCCCCAGAACTGGCCCAGCTGGCTGACAGTTATGAGCATGATAATGAACTGGCCACTCTGGTGGTGGGACTGAGTGACATCACAATCATCAACATCGCCATGGAGAACTCCACAGATATGAAGGACATCCTGCAGATTGTGGTTCATGCCTTCCTGCGCATGAAGGAGGTGGGGAAGAAACCCTGCTGTCAGTTCGTGCATCAGAATGTGGCTGACGTCTCTGCCCGTGACAATAACCTGAGAGGAAGGAAAGTTCTGTTGGAGCAGCTAGATGAGATGACCCAAGCAGCAGCCAGAATGGAGAAGAGGGGTGACAGCAAGTTTACAGATGTCATGAATTATGACCCAGAGAAGAACACATGGTACATCCCTGGCCTTTGGCATGGCAATCCACCTATGGCAGCAGTCAGTACGGGTTACAGTGAGGCTGTGAATGAGCTCAAGAGCAGCGTGATTGAGGCATTAAAAGAGCTCAAAGAGACCAGACCTGCACACACATTTCCTGAGTTCCTGAAGTGGACAAGGAGCTTGTGGACGGCAGTGAAATGTGAGAACTTTATCTTCAGCTTTCAGAACAGTCTAGTGGCTGAGGCTTACACCAAGCTGTGCAAAGAATTCAACAGGTGGGATTGGACTTTCCGGAAACACATGTATAACTGGGTGATAGAGGCTGTGACTAAAGTGTCAAACTTTGACACAGAAACCCTGACAGCTCAGTATGGATCCAACATGGATGAACTATTGACAAGTCTGAAAAATGAGGGAACTGCTGAGCTAGACAAATCTGAGAAACAGATTTTAAAGAACACAACTGAATATTTCAAGAAAAAGGACGGCCACGTGTACCTAGTAGAGAAGTACAAGCAGGAGTTCATGAACAGTGCTAAGAACCTGAGGAGAGAGATGCAAAATACAGTGGTAATGAAACTTGAGTCAGCAGTGGACAATAAAAAGGGGATGGCCAGTGTAGAGAGCATCAAGAAAAGATACAAAACCATCATGGAGCAGCAAGTGCTCCAGTTACTTGATTATCACAGGACAGAAGAGACTCAGATGTCAGATAAACAGTTGGAGATGGAATTTGAAAAGATGTGGAAGAAGACCATGGAGTCCCTATCTGTAAGTGGACTGCAGAGACAAAATGTTGTTAAAGAAATTCGCAGTCTACTAGAATCCAACCTGAAGACAAAAGCAGGCACAGTCCACGAAAGGCTGTCCAAAGTCACTCATTTGGAAGAATGTGGGAAAGAGCCCTTTATCATTAGTCATGTAGATAGAAATTATCTTGTGAGGCTTTTTAACAATTACATCAATCATGCACAGACAAAGAAAATGCAAGAAATGTCTGACAGCATCATTAATAAAAGCAGGAAATTAATTGCTAACAAGCTGGAAACAAGAACAGACTTCCAAAAAATATACATGTTGGAGCTGCTAGGAATGATAGATGAGCACCTGGAGAACCACAGGCATCTGCAACTCTCTGATGACTTTGAGGCCTCTCTGAAGATTCACATCTGTGGGCATGCAGCCAGGGAATTCCAGCAGATGCACAATGTTTTTATCAGTGACAATGACCCCCAAAAGTGCCTGGAGAAATTCAAAAATCAGTTCTGCAACGACTTCATGGATCTCTTCCATAAAAGAGAGCAATGTCAAAGGAAGGCACAGGAGTTCACTAGTAAATGTCTGAAACCAGCAGTCAGAGAATATATCACTAATGCCTTGGGAGTAGATCTAATGGATGAACTTATAAAAGGGACAAAATCCATTAATTTCAGCACTCGATCTTTCTACCAGTTCTCCATTCTGAAGGAGCTCCTTATTGAGGAGAATTTTGAAATGTTTGTTAGATACATCAGTAAATATGAAGACTTTGTTAAGGAATGGATATTTAATGAAATACTAGAGCACTTCTCTAGAGAAAGCAGCATTGCACAATTGGAGGCCAGATACCTAAAGCAGATCATTAGGAAGATTAAAGCAGCAGTTGACAGTGCCCAGAGGAAAGCAGGCAGTGGCAACTTGGATATCTGCATGTTCATCAGGGACATCTGCAATAATTTGAGTGAGTTGCTAGTCATTCCAAGAGATGCACTGGATGCAGTTACACTCCTAATCAAAGCCAAGTCCAAGCAGTTTCCTGATTGGCTGCTGTCCTCCATTGATGAAATGGAACAGTCCCTGAGTGCAGAGTATCACAGCAATAAGGATGTAAAAAAAAGGCTGGACACACTACCCTTCAAACCCCAGGATGAGCTCTTCAGGAGGGTGTTTGGCTGTGGGAAGCAGTGTCCATTTTGCATGGCTCCTTGTGAGGCTGGCGGGGAGGGTCACCTAGAGCACTTCACCTCGATTCACCGTCCTGAAGGGCTCGGAAGTTACAGATGGGAAATCTCTGAGATACTGAGCACAGACATATGCTCCTCTTGCGTTGCCAGTGAAGGAGTATTCTGCAGCAGTGAAACAAAGGGAGAATATCATTCATATAAGGACTATCAGAAATTTTACCCTGACTGGCGCATCCAGCCTGACACCAGCATCCAGGCAACAGCCTACTGGAAGTACGTCTTTGCCAAGTTCAACACACAGTTTGCAATGGAGTATAAAGCAGAGCCTGCTGACCTGCCACCGGACTGGAAATCTATAACCAAAGAAAAAGCGATGGAGAGTTTGGAGGAGAGATTCATGATGAAAACACAGAATCAATAGATGGCAGATGATGCTTTTAGTGGAAAATAATCTATTCAGTAGTCCAAGAGAGGAAAAGCAGACCTAAAATCAGACCTAAAATCACCCCCTAAAGTGTCCATATGGGAGGTGGGTGTCTTGGGTGTCTTTTCCCTAAATATGGTCAAGTCTCATTACCAAGATTCTGACCTGATGCTTAAATCAATTTTCTCCCCACAACAGACATTAACATCAAAAGATGCAATAAAACATGTGCTACAGTGGCAATAATATGTAACATCAACATTGTTTGTAATTATACACGCCCCTTTGAAGGGAGTAAAAATTATCATTATTTTTTAAACTATTTTAATAAGCTAATCACTTATATTTAATTTAGTAATATAATTTTACAGAAATATTGTTATGAAACATTGAATGAAATCAAGTGCAATCAGCTAATCAAGTGTTTTGAATAATAGCTTCACTGTTTTAAACAAAAATAATCATTTTCATTTTTAATAATAAACATAATGGTTTAATATGTATACTTCACTACTTCATTACTCAGTATTTGACTACTCGATTATTAGTACTTGATTAATGGTAGTTGTTCATTTTAAATTGGAAAAAAAAAATTAAATCTGGAAAAAAAGAGAAAAAGATCTTTACTGTATCCTGTAATAGTGAAGCACAACAGAACAGGCAGAAAGCCAATATATCCAGTGTATGTATGAGGAAAATGAAGGAGCAAAATTCTGGGAAAATGTCTTAAGCTATAGTTAATGTTATGTTATTTTATTGCTTTCAATAGTAAATCATTACTTCTTTTTTATGGTTTGTATGTGTATATATGTTTTGATTTGATTCACAAAATCAATTACTATATTTTGATTTTGAAGAATTCCTATATATGTTTATACTAAGTTTCTCTAAAAAATGCATATGTGATTAGACAAATTGTGTAGTTTTTCATGCTTCATTTCTTGCTTACCATATATATATATTTTTATCAGCATTAACACTTTATCATTACCTCCTGAGCCTTTTATTCTGAATAAAAGCAGTTCTCACCATACAAAAATCCCTAATTTGCTCATAAAATTGACACTTCTTGCAACAAGTTTCATGCAACAGCCATGTGTTTCACTGGATGAGCAGGTATTCCATTTATAATAATCATTTTTTTTAAATGTTAACTCACTACAATAGGTCTTTCATTCAGATTGTCTGAGTATATACAGTTAATTCATATTCAGCTACTGACAGGTGGATGGAACAAATATTCTGTTGACTCAAAAGAGAGGTATTCTGCTCATTGAGTTTTAAAGGTTTGTAAAGGTAGTCAAGTGGTAAAATAAAATGTCACCCTAAACTGTTTTAAGACTAGGTTAAGAAACACACTATTTTGTTTTATTTGAATTTTAGTTAGCTGGCTAGTCCAGATTTTGCAATGATTTGTAGTGAAGGACCTGGGGAATTATTGCAAACAAATGTAGCTAACAGAATGTTGAGTTTAACATACCTATGTGCCTCACAGACAATTGCAAAAGCACACTGAAAGATTACTGAGAAATATTTGTGTGAAATATTCAATGAGCCTTACAAGGTTAGAGAGACAGGAGACTGTACCTCACTTATTCTAGGCAGAGATACAGCCCTATAGTCTGTGACAAACACAGCAAGGCTGCTGCCTAGGCAACAAGGGAGTGGATGAGGAGACCTGGATACATGTACATGTAACTACCAGAATAAAGAAAAACACCAACATAAAGTGTCTTAATAGGGCATTGGGCCACCATGAGCCACCAGAACAGCTTCAGCACGCTTGGGCATGGATTCTGAAAGTGTCTGGAACTCTTTGGGAGGGATATGACATCATTCTTCCACAAAAAGAATGGTCTTTTGTTGATCGTGGTAGAAGATGCAGTCTCAGGTGCTGCTCCATAATCTACAACTGTTCCATTGGGGTGAGATCTGATGACTGAGTCAGCCATATCATATGATTTATAACGTTTTCATGCTCATCAAACCACTCAGTGCTGCACAGAGCTACTCAAAGTCACTGAGATTTTGTCTTCTAGCCATGGTAGCTAAAATAATGGGCAGCGGGGTTATACATGACCCTCTGTGTGATGTTAATTGGAAGTTAATTAATTTGGGAGTTACCTGTAGATGCCCAGTTTTCATTGATCCAGACAGGGAAAAACTAGGATATAAATTCTGAAATATACTCCAATACCCTAATATTCATATGCAAGCATGTATTCAATTGATATGGAATTTATTCACTCCTATGTTGTACTGCCCATTGAATGTATTCTTCGTCACCTATTGGTTTAGTCTTTCTCTCTCCCTTCCTGAATGTATTATAAAGGGGCCTCTCCTGCTGAGCTGGTACTGAGAGGTCAGAATCAGAATCAGACTTTATTGGCTAAGTATGCTTTTACACATACAAGGAATTTGAGTATGGTTCCAATGTCTCTCCTAGTGCATTCATACAATGTCCAGATGACAACAACAAATACCATCCAACAGCAGTGATGCAACAAACAACAGTAGTGCAGGACACATACATGGAATGGAGTAAGGATGGAATGAGTGAGGTATATAAAAATGAATACGAACAGATACTGTACAATAGGTTAACAGCTACTGCACAATAAGTTAAAGTGTACATGAGTGCAGGCTGTGGGTCTGTACAACAATTAGTTATAGACAATTATTGCACTGTGTTATATACAACTATTGCACAATCAGCTTGAGATATGGTGTACCTGAGTGCACGCTATGGATATGCTCAACTATAGCTGTGCAATTATTGCAATGTGAGCACACAGAACAGAGATGTGGTTGGAACGTCACTAATTTAACAGTTTAAGAGTGTGATGGCACGTGGGAAGAAGTTATTCTGGTGTCGGCTTGTTTTGGTGGGTAGTGATCTGAAGCACCTGCCAGAGGGAAGGAGTTTGAATATGCGATGGCCAGCATGTGAGGGGTCAGCAATGATATCACCCATTTCCTGGCTCTGATATTGAAAATATCTTGGAGTGTGGGTAGGTTATCTCTGATTAACTTTTTCTGCTGTCATGATGGTGCGATGTAGTCTGTTGATGTCTTGTTTGGTGGTAGAGCTGAACCAGACCGTTATAGAGGTGGTGATGAAAGACTCGATGATTGCAGTGGCAGGGGTGGCAGTGTAGCATAGTGGTTAAGGAGCAGGACTTGTAATCGAAAGGTTGCCGGTTCGATCCCCGCTGATCCACTGCTGCTGTACCCTTGGGCAAGGTACTTAACCCACAATTGCCTCAGTAAATATCCAGCTGTATAAATGGATGACATTGTAAAGAACTGTAACCTATGTAAGTCGCTTTGGATAAAAGCGTCTGCTAAATGAATAAATGTAAATGTAAATTGCAGTGTAGACCCTGACCAGCAATTCCTGTGGCAGGTTGAATTTTTTTAGCTGGCGCAGGAAGTATATCCTCTGCTGGAGACAGTGTTGGTCTCCCGCTTTAGGTCTTTGGAGATTATAGTTCCTAGAAATCTCCACAGCTTAGACAGCGCTGCCTAGAATGGTAAGGGGTCAGGGATGTGGAATTCCTCCTGAAGTCCACCGTCATCTCCACTGTCTTGAGAGTGTTCAGCTCTAAATTATTGTGGCTGCACCAGAGGGCCAGGTGTTCAACCTCCCATCTGTATGCAGACTCATCACCATCTCAGATGAGACCGATGACTGTTGTGTCATCCACAAACTTAAAGAGTTTGACTGAGAGGTCCCTGGAGGTGCAGTCATTAGTGCAAAGGGAGAAGAGCAGAGGGGACAGCACGCAACCCTGCAGGGCACTAGTGCTAATTGTCCAGGTAGTGGATGTGAATTTCCCCAGCCTCACGTGCTGCTTCCTGTCTGTGAGGAAGTTGGAAATCCACAAGGTGAGGGCAGACACAGTGAGTTGGGAAAGTCTGGAGTGGAGTACTGATGTGATGGTGTTGAACGCTGAGCTGAAGTCCACGAACAAGAATCTTGCATAAGTCCCTGGGCAGTCAAGGTGTTGGAGAATGTGGTGTATGTTGACTGCATCATCTATGGACCTGTTGGCCCAGTCAGCAAATGGTAGGGGGACCAGCAGGGGTCTGTGATCTCTTTCAAGTGGGCCAGCACCAACCTCTCACAAAGACGTGAATGCTACAGGCCTGTGGTCGTTAAGTCTTGTGATACAGGGTTTTTTAGGAACTGGTATAATTGTGGAGGGTTTGAAGCAGGAGGGAACTTCACATAGCTCCAATGACCTGTTGAAGAGCTTTGTGAAGACAGGAGCTAGTAGGTCAGGAGGGTGAAACTCCATCTGGGCCTGATGCTTTCCTGACCTTTTGTTTCTGAAAGAGTCTACACACGTCCTTTTCACAGAGTGTAAGTGTAGCCTGGGGAGGCAGAGGGGGTGGGGGTATTGATGTAAGGATAGGGTGAGAATTGGTACACGTTGGGGCTGGTGGGGGCATAATTGTTGGTGCCAGGTGTGAATTGGAGTCGGTGAAGTGTGTGGCCATTGTCTCTACGAACCAACAGTAGAACACGTTTAGTTCTTCAGCCAGCTGATGATTCTCCATGATGTGGGGGGATGATGTCCTGCAGGCCTTTTCACACTGACACTGGGTCATTAGCTTGAAAAACCTGTTTCCAGCTTTTCAGAATAGACTCTTTTGGCCGTCCTGATTTCCTTTGTCAGTGTGTTCCTTGCCTGGTTATACAGGGTCCTGTCCCCACTCCTGTAGGCCTCCTTCTGGGACCAACAAAACTGTTTGAATTGGGTGGTGAACCAAGGTTTGATGTTGTTGTATCTGATTTGAGTCCTTTTGGAATGCAAATGTCCTCACAGAAACTGATGTACAATGTCACAGTGGCGGTAAACTCATGCAAACCAGTGGCTGTCAGTTCAAAGACACTTCAATCAGTGCACTCAGAGCAGGCCTGTAAAGTGTTCTTGGCCTCGCTGGTCCATTTTTTGCCTTGTTCACTACAGGTTTAGTAGATTTTAGTTTAGGGATAAGATGAACCAGGCAGTGAGCAGAGAGTCCCAGAGCTGTGTGTGGGACAGAGCGACAGGCATCCTTGAATATTGTGTAACAGTGCTCCAGTGTGGTGCTGTCCCTGGTGGGACACTTAATGTGTTGTCTATATTTTGGCAGTTCTTGGTTGAGGTTTGTTGAAATCCCCCAACAAACAAGAACAGAGTCTGGGTGTTTTTGCTCCACACTGATTATCTGGTCAGCTAATCGCCCTTGTGCCTCACTCAGGCAGGCTTGTGGTGGAATGTAAACACCGACTAGTATTACGGCGGCAAACAGCATGACTTATTTAACACTGTGACATCGGTACACCAACCTTCATTAACATACAGGCAGATTCCGCCACCTCTCGATTCTCCCAACAGCTCCATCAATACAAATTGATATATATAATATTTACAAACAACACAAACTTATCTTTTAAAAGACAATAATATATGTTCATTTGGAGATGACAGGCTGATGTACTGTTACTTTTTCACAATAGGAAACACTGTAGAACAGCGGTCCCCAACCACCCGGCCGCGGAATGGTACCAGGCCACGGCACATTCTGTCAGTACTCCACCTCCCTAGCTGTGGCGTTTTTGTTTTTTTTTCTCTCTCCATGTGCTTTTGTTTGTTTCTTGTGTTCCAGCCCTGCCCCGCTCTCCGCCCTGTCTCCGCCCTCCTGATCAGTTCCACCTGCCTGCCCGCACCCCTGTTTACAGTCCCCTCATCAGCCCAGCCCTATTTCTACCCTGTTTGTTTCTGTCTTGTTTGCTAGTTCGTCTCAGTGTGTTTTTGCCTGTTTCATCCCCACCGTTTTCTCTCTATGTGATAGTTCCCGAATTTGACCCTGCCTGCGCCTCGACTTTGTTTTTTGCCTGCCGCTTTGTCCTGTTGCCCGATCACCTGCCTACCTGGTTCCTGACCCTGCCTGTTCCTGTTTTCTGCCCCTGATTCCGCCCTCGGACTGCCTTCCTGGTATCGACCCTGCCCGTTTTGATTTCGCTTGTGCCTTGCGTTTCAATAAACCCGCCTGGAACCTGAAGCTCCCGTGGCATGCGACTGAGTCCTTGTCTGAGTTGTTACAACTCATTTAAATTACTCTCTTGTTAGAGCTCTTGTTAAATTTTTTTAATCGGTAAAATAAAATAATGATTATATACAATTATACGTGCGAGTTCATCACTTACTACAGTCTGCTTGAGCTGTGTTGCCAACTTTGTACTAGCTAGCTAGCTGACATGAATAAAAAAAAAAACAAACGTCATTAAAATCAAGGATGAAAATCCTGAGATAGCCACAAAAGTACTGAAAACGTTGCTTCCATTTCCAACATCCTATCTCTGCGAAGTGGGGTTTTCTGCAATGACGGCAACAAAAACAAAATTTACGGAGTAGACTGGACATAAGGAACACACTTCGGGTTGCAATGTTTTTAATATGTGGTTTCCCGGACCGATGGCCGGTCCGGGAAAATATTGTCTATATGAAACCGGTCCGTGGTGCAAAAAAGGTTGGGGACCGCTGCTGTAGAACAGCGTTTCCCAAACCTCTCCTGGGGGATCCCTTGTCCTGCATGTGTTAGATCTCTCCCTGTTCCAACACAGCTGATTAAAATGATCAGTTTGTTTATTAAGCAGCTTCAGGAGTTCATAACGAATTGATCATTTGAATCAGCTGTGTTGGAGCACGGAGAGATCTAAAACATGCAGAACAAGGAGTCCTCCAGGAGAGTTTTGGGAAATGCTGCTGTAAAAGACGCCCATACAACAGGCTCGCTCGATCTAATCAGATTAAATACCAGACAAGCCTTAACCAATAAATGTGTGGCATATAGGTATAAGAAATGCCACAGGTGTCTTTATTTTTTATTTCGGAGTTGAGGAGAGAGCATAGAGACAGCAACAATGAGCAGAAGAGAGAAAACTGGTGGGAAAGCCAGGGCTAAGGCTCACTCATCCAGGTCAGGACTCCAGTTCAAGGTCGGTCATGTTCAAAGACTGCTGTACAAAGGAATCTACACCGAGCACGTTGGTGCTGATGCCCTGGTCTACTTGGCCATTGTGCTCGAGTACCTTACAGCTGAGATCCTTGAGCTGGCTGGAAATGCTTCTCGGGACAATAAGAAGACCCGTATCATTTTCTGTCACCTGCAGCTTGCACTGGGTAAGGACGAGGAGCTGAACAGAACTCCAGTGCTTGTGTCTTAAAGTGCGAACCTGCCCTGTGTTGTAGTGTACTGGGGTTATGGTTAAACCAGTAAGCATATGATTTCTCATCTACATCTGAATTGATGAGTCCAACCTCCACATCAGTGGCTAGTTCCCCACATGAGTAGCACGTGAATACAAATGTGGGGTCCTTCAATATCACTACGATGTTACCTGGCGTCCTTTGTGATTGTATTGTCAGGATTGTCCACTGAGCCTCTTGTTATGTTTTTGGTCATTATTTACCACTACTGTAGCAGCAGGGTTATTATGCAGCTGAACTGATTTACTAGCTCCTGAACATTGCAAGGAGGAGCATTGCGCAATTCAAGCTTTGAACCCGAAAAAGGGCTTTCCACTTTAGAAAAGGCTGTGAGAAGATTGGGAGAGAAGGTGGGACTAGGGATATGTTTGACTTTTAGGCGACAGAGACGATAAAGAAATGACCCGACAGCTACAGACAATGAAGTAAGGAGCGGGCCAATGAGGTCTCTGTATAAGCCTTTGGCTGCTATGTCTAATAATGATGCACCCCCTTACTATTATTCTGTCAAGGACGAGCTGTGTTGTCTCAATGGCTAGCATTAAGCAGACTGCCTGTAAATCTACCAGTAGCAAGGTCCCCAGGAAGCAGCTCGCATGTGCCTGCAACAGGCAGTGGGAAGAAGCCTCACTGCTACAGGCCTGTCACAGTGGCCCTGAGAGAAATCCGCCGCTACCAGAAGTCCACCAAGCTTCTGATTCACAGACTGCCCTTCTAGTGCCTGGTGAGAGAAATTGCCCAGGACTTCAAGACTGACCTGTATTTCCAGAGCAGAGACCATCATGCCCAAGGACATCCAGCTGGCCTGCCGCACCTGAGGAGAGCATGTATGAAACGGTCTTTATAAAACACTCAAAGGCTCTTTTAAGAGCCACTCCACTATTTTCCAGAACAGCAAATCTCCCCATATTCTCCTTCACACGTTCTCATCTGATGGCGACTATACTGAGAATCGTGTAGAAGATGACCACTTTGAGCTGTGCTTGTGTTTATAAACAGACCGGAGCTCTTTGTTCTCCAGCCCAAGACATATTTTCGTCAAGTGTATAAAAATATTAGTCACAATATGTTCTAGGAAATCAGCATGATGTGAGCGTTCATTTTCTTCACTTTGTTTATTTAGTGGCTACCGAATGGGTACCAGTATTCTTGTTCCAAAGCATAAATGCTGTCATTGCATAGTTTTATACTGACATCTAGTGGCAATTGTGAGTGATGTCACTCAATCAAGTTCAAGCGTACAGCTCACGTTGTTCCCTTGGGATATCAACCTAGCCACTTCAACGCAATGACTCAGCCAGGTGTTTCTTTCGTTATTTAAACTTTTTTTCAAATATAGTCCAAATACCATTTCTAAAAGGAGGTATGTGGAAATTATTTGAGTCTGTTCCCGGCAGCAAGCTAATCATAGCCTGTAGCATGACAATAGTAATTAATGTTCCATAGTTGATTGTGACATATTGTGACATATATATTGGTTTGCCATTTGTCCCCTCTATCTATCTTCTATCTATCCTTGCTGCTTGATTAAATCAGGTGTACTTAGCTAATCAAAAGTGCCACTGATGAGTTCACTCAGGTAGGTAGAGCAAGGATAGATAGATGATATGCAGGACAGTGGGTCTCCAGGAGTAGGACTGAGAAACACTGCCCTAATTGGCAACAATAAATAATGCCTTACCATCGTTTGGAAAATGAAGGCCAGCCAGTGTCATCCTCCGTTCTTGCAGGTCTGGCTGCTTCAGGTGTAGCTGCTTTGCATGTGCAGGAAACAGCGAGGATACCAGAATTTCCATTTCAGCAAAAAGGATTGGTATTTGTGTAATTTAATCAAACAAGGCAAAGTAAACTGATTATACTAAAGCTAATCACTGTTGCTACTATTCCTATATAACTGAACTTTGAGAGCTTGATTTTATTAGTGTAAATACTAGCCTCTAGTGAAATGTGAAATGGGACAAATATAGCAGTAAAGGCACAATAATTGCACCTTTAAACGTAGGATGCTGTAGTTTCCTCTAGGAATGTCACATTAAAGATGCATTCTTAAATATATTATATACTGTTTACTGCCTGTGTGTTTTTCTTTTCAGGTGCATTCAGAGAAATCATCAACAGAAAATGTATTGGTATGTTTTAAGGTTTTAGTTCCCTAGTTGTTGTAACACAATCACTTCCTCAGAGCACCACCACATTCATGAATATGAAATTTAATAAAGTATCTGAAAATTTCAGACATGCAGACACAAGGTCCTAAGTAGGAGCGCTCAATAGCTAATAGAATGGATGTGTTCCTGTTCCTTCATTTCTGTTACAAGAACAATACTATTTCTGTCCCTTGGAAATACCCATCTGATAATTTCAAGTGTGACCGTATTTAAACTGTAAAGAGTCAATGACTTACAATAGAAATGTTTTATAATGAGAAGACACAGAGCCACATAAGAGCACCTGACACCCTGGCCATCACTGGCATCCAAATCAGAACACAGACCTCAAACTAAAATGTATTTATGCTTGTGAGATACATACACAATGCCTAGACTCTGACTGATTTTCAAACTAAATTAAAAACTGTACATTTTTATTGTAATCTGTAAAACAGAGCCCTTTCAAGTTGTTTAATTATGGATATTTAGCAGGTATTTAAGGCCCCCACCTGTTAAGAGTTGCCAACAGATGGCTGCATTGGGGGGCTCATATTTTTCAGGAGCTGAAAGGTATCTTGCTAAAATTTGACAAGGAGATATTGGTCAGACAAAGAGGGTGTTTTATTTATCAGCAGCCTCATCAGAGATGTTGTCATTCCATTTCATGGAAGACCTTTAGCACTTTCTGATGTGCAAAGTTCTAATTTTAACTTTGCATTTCTTGGTAGAAGGAAAAATAATAGTAATAGTGTTGAAAGTAATAGCCATGATTTGATAACATTACAGCCAATCCTCAACACAGAAACAACTGAAACAATAATAACAATAATAGCCTTGAAATCCCCTTGTAGCTTCCAAAGATTAATTGATTTCTCCCCTACAGAATTTTTGTGGTGCCCTCTCCACAGGTAAAAATGAGGACCTCCAATTGCATCCTGTCAGGATGTTACCAACTCAGTGACACCCCCAAAAACCATGTCTGATGGCTTTTCTGCAAACATTTATGTTGCATTTCAGGATTTGTAGGACCATTTGCAGTGCATGAAGGTGTGTGTATGTTTGCACCTTCTCACAAGTGTTTCCCCGTAAGCTTGCTTTGAACAGCTTTTTTACCTGGCCAGAATATTGTTCCCCAGAATGGAATAAATACTCTTTTAATGTTTAATGTTCATGCCATATCAGATGGGAGTACTGCTGGCAGCACAAGGAGAACACACAAGATGAAGGATGCCCTCTTTTAAAAATGGACCCCCTCAATTTAGTATCTCACCTCCTTTCATTAGAATATGAGTTTGAAAATGAATGTGTCATACTTACACAACATAGCTGCATACAATTTAAAAAAAAGTTAAAAGGAAATTGAATTTAGCCATGTTTGACAGAAAAGCTAAGTAGCTCTAGAATGAAAAAGAAATGCAGTAGAAATAATGTTTCTTCTGTTCCTCTGTGACGGAGTGCCGTCACTACGGTTGAGTTTGCACTCTGACTGCCATACCAACGAGTCTGGCTCTTTGGCGTCGCGGTCAAAGTCGCATGGTTGGTACCCTTTCGACCCGGGTTTGAGGCTGGGTGGGGTGACTGCTCTTGCCCTTCGCTACAAATGGTGTCAGCAGTGGGATGGCTTGCTGCAAGGCCATCGGAAGTGTGCCCAGTGTGTGAGCCGTATGAGGGACCCCAGGTTCGGTTGACCCCGGTGTGTGAGGGACCCCAGAGAGGGGTGAAGCATGGTGTGAGGGACCCCAGAGATGGGTGAAGCACCAGCGAGTGGGGCACCCTGGGATGGGAGAAGTACAGCAGGAGAATGCATGAAGGACGCCCTGATGCGTGAAGCGCATGGGCGCGCTTCCCGAACGGGAGGGCAGTGTGATGGAGTGCCGTCACTACGGTTGAGTATGCACTCTGACTGCCATACCAACGAGCCTGGCTCTTTGGCGTCGCGGTCAAATTCGCATGGTTGGTACCCTGTAGACCCACGTTTGAGGCTGGGTGGGGTGACTGCTCTCGCCCTTCGCTACATTCTCATTCAGTAAAGAGTTCCTGTCTGTTACACAAAACTGTTGTGTTGCTAAATCTGAGACTCTCCCCACAAAAGAAACACAAGTCAGGCATGACATTCATCCTATCTGATGAGCTGTCATCACTGCATCACCAACTGTCAGTGGAAGCTCTGTGTGACATACAAGAAACAGAAGCAAATGGATTGGCTGAACGAGGTCAAGAGCTCCAGGGCTCCCTCTGTTAATCATCATGCTACAGCAAAAATGCAGACTCATTTACTGAAGCATTGTTCATTTTTCATATCCAAATTTTAAATGGACTTCATTCTCATATTGATCATGCTTCAAAGGCCTGAAAATTATAACAGAC
Organism: Megalops cyprinoides; assembly: GCF_013368585.1. Lineage (NCBI taxonomy): Eukaryota > Metazoa > Chordata > Actinopteri > Elopiformes > Megalopidae > Megalops > Megalops cyprinoides. Next base: position 20,111,940 of record NC_050607.1, on the reverse strand, counting down.
AGGGTGGTGGGAATAAAATCAAAGATGATAAATCCTTTCCCTCTCAAAAGGCATGTTGCTCAACTGCCCCCTGGTGGTAAGTTTTCTCACCTCCTCATAAACTGGTGCTAGCACTCTAGATATGGTTTCTGTCCTCTGTGATTCACTGTCTGCTGTTACTTTGTGGAGTTTATCTGTAATATGGGAATACACAGCATGTATCATTATTAATGTGGGGGTCCTGTCTGGAGAAATACTAACACTAACACTGGATCCACTGCGCCCCACTTGCTGTCACAGGTTGACTAGTCAAGAACTCAATGACAATGAGGACTGCTTTGATATCAGAATTTTAAAAGGAACAATAACATAATAAATATTATCCACTAATTTTTTTTTTCAATTCCAGAAATTTACCTTTCCCTCTGAGTTTTCTGTCAACAGTGTATTTAACTTTTTTGCATCGCTTATTTTGCATTGCCTATGTTACAATTATTAACACACTTATCAACTTCCTCTATGTAGCAGCAGGTGTCCGATTATCAATCTGTGAAGGACTCCACTTCCCACAACTCCTTGTTCAGACTTTCATTATAACTCTCCCCTGTCAAATCAGGAACTCACCATCGTAACTCCCCTGATTTTCAGGATATTCCTGCCTCTGTTTTCACGGCAACCACAATAAAACCCACAGATACCACAGCCTAAAAAGGAAAGGGGCTCTCCCCATCCCCACACTGCACTTTGTAATTGAGTCAGCTGCCTCCCTAACCCTTCCCCTCCTCTGCTCTCACATGACCGAGTTTATAAATGCGTCATCCAGCTCCAACTGTCCTAATTACGAAAGAGGCACAGGTGCACTTCGTTCCAGCTCACATCCTGGCTCCCACAGACATGTCAACTCCCAGCGCCTGGGCAGTTTCTTTGCTGCTGAATTCATGCTGTATGTTATGAGGGGCAGTTATACAGGGGTAACTATGCAGGTACTGTATGATATAGCATTCTGCAGGGTGGGATAGATATACAGGGGTAACTTTGCAAGTACTGTATGGTATAGCATTCTGCAGGGCGGGGGTAGATAGCCTGGGGATGTGCTATGAGGGGCAGTTGTACAGGGGTAACTATAGAGCGCAGGTACTATATGGTATAGCGTTCTGGAAGGTGGGGTAGATATCCTGGGGATAGGAACATGTGTATTTGCATGTTTTAACACAGAGGTCTGTCCTGCTCTCAATGGTTTTCTGTGTATAGTTTAAGTGTATGTGTTTGCATGTTTGAACATATATTCGTACATATCTCTTCTGCTTGCAGTGTCCGGATCCAAGCTGAAATCCTGCAGTATCCTGCCTACATGAGAACACAGCCACTAATACAGTCAAAAACGATCACTTTTAATGGAGCACTGATCATCATTTGACATCTGCACATTTAATCTGCTCTAAATTACCGAGCAAACTGGTGTAGAACCTATGTGGTTGGAGACACCTTGTGTGTCTTGCGATCAAAAGTTGGGCCAGTGGCTCATTCAATCTAGTTTGGGCCAATGGAAATAATGATGTAGATTTCCAGTGTTAATAGATAGCTGCAGTAATCCAATTAAAACATTTGCATATTGTTTTTTGTTTTGTGTGTCAGTGGGAGACAAGCCCAGGCTCCTCCCTGGGAGAGAGTCAATCACACAGCATCAGAGACAGGAAACCTTTTATGTCGAGGCTCAGGCAGGGACTCAGGCGCGGACCACGGGAGCTTCGGGTTCCAAGCGTCTTTAACGGAATCGTCAGGCAGATCGCTAATCAGAAAACAAGCAGGGTCGAAAACCGGGAGGCAGTCCGTGGACAGAGCGAGGATCGGGAAATCGGAGCAGGCAAGGTCGGGGAACGGGACAGGCAGGCAATCAGGCGAACGAGGCAAGGAGGCAGGCAAAAACAAGGTCAGGGTACGAGCAGGGTCGAAAAACGGGAAACAGGCAGACAGAAGCATAAAGCAAACGCCGGGGACGAAACAGGAGAAAAACACTGTGACGAACTAGCAACAGGACAGGGGAAAGCAGGGAACATATAGGGCAAGGCTGACGAGGGGATGGAAAGCAGGGGTGCAGGCAGTCAGGCGGGCGGAGACCGGGCGGGGAGCGGGGCAGGAAAAACACAAGGAAAACAAAAGCACGACAGCTAAGGAGGCGGAGCACTGACATTTTAGCTGTCCTGGAGCCAGCTGGCAGGAGGGCCCTACAGGATGTGGCAGCAGCAGAGAGGTGCCTCTCCACTTGCAGAGTTGGATAAACAGCTTTATGTGGCCATAGAATCAGTACGGAATCATTCACAATCATTGCTGCAGGGAACAAATAGCTAATCAGTGAGCAAAGATCAGTTTGCACAAAGCAGAGGCCCCTTATCAGCAGGCATGTTCATCCGAGTTTAATCAAGTTCTGAAGTAACAGGCCAAACAATCATCAGCACCTTAATGGGCTCCTCACAGGCTCATCTATGACAAAAAGGAAATGTGTTATAGCAAAGGATGAATTCATAGTCACGGAGAAGCACATCTGTGACACTAGGACCAAACTCAGACGGCAATTTAAGGTGCAACTGTCATCTACCTTCATGGCTAGAGATTAGGTATCCAGGTAAATATGCGGAACTATGTGGTGGATTGAGATACTCACAGCAGATGCTCCTGTTCATAGCCTGTAAGTCCAGCAGAGCCATGTGTCATAGTTTTGTCCAGAACTACACCTGCAGGGCCACCCTGCTCGGCAGGCAGCAGATCTAAACCCCACCCATACCATTATATTACATTATTGGTATTTAGCAAACGCCCTTATCCAGAGAACTTACATCAGTTACTGGTTTTTACAATGTTATCCATTTGTACAGATGGATATTTACTGAGGCAATTGTGGGCTAAGTACCTTGCCCATGGGTACAACAGCAGTGCCCCTGTAAAGAGTAATTTATGCACTTTCACTGCAGCGTAACATCACGCTCCGCGGCTCTGAAAAGTGGCTGGGGGGAAGGCGAGGGGAACTTATATGTAATATACACAAAGACCACTGGCTTCAGAGCATTTTGAAAGATGGCTGTGAGAGTGTAAATCACCAACAGGGAATACATCAAAACAACAATGAACAATGAAACACAGCAGAATAAGTGAAAAAGGGGTTAACCTGCACAGGTGACAAAGGCAATTTCATCCCTGGCCTCACATTTATTCTGTCTACAGGGTCATTACCATGGTTTGGAGTCTTGCCGGTGACATTTGACCATACCCACTGTGTATCCCCTTGGGCTGACTGAAAGGAGGTAAGGTGTAAGTAACAGAGGAGCTGTACAAAATGTCAACTTGGAAGCAAGATGTTGAGGAATTAACCTGTAAAAATACTTGTGCCTCAGTGCATGGGTGTATATACATATATTCTTATTTAATAATGTTTTCTTATATGAAGTTCTTTGACATATGCATGAATTCACTTGTTTTGAATTGGTCTTATGCATGAAGGCACTTTCAATTCGTCTTCAGTTTGACCCAGTAGAGTCCTTTGATAGCATAGCTTTTCATTCATAGTTTCAGCACTTGTACCCTGTGGACAGCAGCATGAACGAGTGAACTCCAGTTGTTCAGAATTATTTCTGCATATTGTAAGAACAAGAACCTTGGCAATATGTTGGAAAGCTCCTCGCTGGATAAATATACAGACATACAATCAAAGCATTTTAGGTAAGTAAACACTTTTTCCACTATATAGATACTATACATGCTGGTGCTCCAGTGTGACAGGCACTACATTTGTTGACCACAAATGTTGTTTATGTGATAGGAAGTACCCATTGTGGAAAATTGGATACTGAAGACACAAAGAATACCTTGGCTACCCTTAACCCTAACCCTAACTGTAGTTGTAATCCTAACCCTAGCCCTAACCCTAACCCTAAACCCAACTCTAACCCTAACCCCTAACCCTTAACCCTAATCCTAACCATAATCCTTGGCCTAACAGAAACCTTAACTCTAACACTTACTCTAATCCTAGCTTTAACCATGACCCTAACCCTAAGCCTGACCCTGTCTTGAACCCTAGTTCTAGCCCTCACCACAACCCTAATCCTAACCCTAGTTGTAGCCTGAGTAGATATAATCATATCTACTGACATATCTCATAGTCTCACTGAAGGCACCATGGCTGCACTAGGGCGTTTGGGAGATGGAGCTAATGGCATCTTGCTTACTGTGTCTCAGATCCTGTAGAACTGAACTGTAGAGTAGAACACTGGGCTACAATCCAACAGAACCTCGGTCTTAACCTTGCTCATGCATTTCTGTGTTCCAACAACAGCAAATAATTAGACCAGGGGAGAGGCATAATTGTGTTTGTCTTAGTGTCCACACAGGGGCCCCATTCATTACAGTTTGCAGAGATTTTAATACTAAATTTGAATTTATGATTGGACAGAGAAATGTGTGTATACATGAATAAAGTTTGGCAGGGGGCTGCAGTGTAGCACAGTGGTAAAGAGGACTCGTAACAGAAAAGTTGCTGGTTCAATTCCCCGCTGGGGCACTGCTGTTGTACCCTTGGGCGAGGTGTTTAACCCAGAATTACCCAGCTGTATAACATATAAAGTTGTATATATATAAAAAAATTGCAACCTATGTAAGTTGCTTTTGATAAGATCATCTGCTAATGTAATATAATGTAATGTAATAACTGTGTGGGAATACATGGATATGCCACCCAGTGAATGCCTTCAGTTTGAAGCAGTGTTATCTGTTGAATCAGAAGAAGGATGTATGGAGCTATGGAACAGATGGTCCATGGACAGTCTGATGGTTCACAAGGAGAGACCTTCAGGTTTAGTCCAGACACCTCATTTACAAACTACATGCACAGATTTCATTGTAAAATTGTAAATTGCGCATATGCAGAAATCCACCAAAGGTCTAGTTTATAAACCTTGAATTTTACGTGAGAATGCGTGTACCTCTATGCAAGCTCCACATGCACAAACTAACCCTTTCATCTGAACAGCTGTATTGCATGTGTGAAGCAAGTTTTCCAGTATTTGAAGGACTTCATTGTAGCAGCATGATGTCAGTGTTAATGAACACTGAAGCTGTGTCACTTGGAGTTTTTAAAAGCAATAGCAATGTGGGAAATACATGGGCAAATTCAATAGAAATCCATACTGCGGGTAGTGATGACTCAGAAGTTAATCTGGCTATGAAATCACAGCTGCGGATATAACATTCATATTAATAATTGATACAATTCAAATAAAATATTAACAGTGTCAGGGTTTCAGTGGCTGCTTCCCACAACGACCAGCAGGCGTTCTTGTAAGAGCCTGTCTGTTTTTTGCCTGCTGCTTCCCCAGCCTTCCACCAGATGTCCTGTCTTTCTATTTGTGCATTGTTTCATTTAGTTCATTTGTTTCACCTGTGTTTAGTTAGCTTGGTCATGTGTTTTGTGTGCTATATAATCCCTGCTTGTTCACTGGTTCATCACTCAGTCCTGAACTGCCATGTTGTGTGTATGTTCTCAGGCACTACGTCTGGTTTTCTTGAGCCTTTACTAAAACTTAATTTGTTTTTCTATTACTCATCAGTGTTGGTGTGTGGCCTCTGATTTGGATTCTTCTTGCTCCGCATAACGTACATATATTTGAAATGTTCCGCAGTGAAACAATAGGCCTATATTATTATTTTGTAATATAGTTTTCATTGCATTGTAGTTCAAATACAGTATCTGTAAGCAAAAGACATAAAATGTTCTGCAATTACACAACAATGTGTCTTATATCAATGTGTTGCTATTTCTACCAATATCAAATTATTTTCACAGGTGTAATGGGTAGACTAAATAATGGTGTGAATATGTATATATGTGTATTCCAGTCCCATAGCCACACTAGCACTTTATTATGTGGCTAAAAGTGCTTTACACCAGTGGTTTTCAAACTTTTTTCAGGCGGCCCACATTTTTGAAATGACAAACCAAGAAACAATTTTGCTTTATCAATACGTGTAGTAGGCCTGTTATTATCAGCAATAAGTTGTTATCGGGACAGGTTTCTTGATAAGAACAGTATAAATATCACCAGTATTGTCAGAAAAAAATGGCAATGTAATTTTACTCTACAGAATAGATCTACACTGTAGAGACACAGTGTGGTTTGGCAACTCAATTTAAATCTCCTAACATCCACCCATGGGTCCTACCTATGACTTTGAAAACCAATGCCGTACACCATGAGTGTGTAGTTAGAATTCATGTAGACTTCTATAGATCACAGATTGGTGTTATTGTGTAGATATGTTTTATGTTTCGAGGCAACACCAACAAGGTGCTAGAAAATGTGCACATTGTTTTTAATTTGTTTTAACATTGTTCTTTTTAATTGCCACATTGACGACGTAGCCACCATGTAGGTCGCATTGAAGATGTTTGTGCTTTATAAAGCCCTTTAGGATTTATAATAGAAAAATGCTACTGTGCGATTTATGCGATTAAGCGAACTAAGCGCCACCAGAGGGCCCCCACGAGCTTGAAATGTCCCACAAGAGAGCTTGAAGTGTTTTTTTTATTTATTTTTATTGTGATATATTATATTATGACAATGGTAATCATACAAAAACGCAATATTATGTTAACGGGCTGGCTAGCTAGTACTACTGGTTTAATCAATTCCCGCTGCCTCTGGCAGAACTGGTGTCACTTTCATGCACAGGCGCACTGTAACGGACGGTAACTGCATTTTGATGGAAGCACCCCCGTAGCCAGCTATGAGGTCGCCTTCACATATCTGTTGAACTGATCACTACCTGTGGGACAGCAGCGATTCCAAATGACATTGTATCATTTTGTATCAGATAAACGTTATCGAGCTAGCTAGTTAGCTAATGTAATCTAATGTTAGCTAGGTAGACTGTTATCAAACGCTAAATATAATACTGCATTGTATGGTTTACGAATTGACAAAATGATTCAGGAAGAGCCTGCCTAAAAGTTGTGTTAGAGAGTGGTAGCAGGCAGCGCGTAGCTCTGTTGACAAGCAAAAGTGAGGCAACTGTCACACGTCTCTGAAACTGCTAGCTAGCTTGTAACGTTAACCAAACTATAACAACCTCATCAGTAATCACAAGCGCAGCACTAGCCGGCACTCTGCTTCTTGTCAATGTAATTTCATTTTACGGCACTGGCTAGCCTCATAATTCGACAGCTTTAACGTTAACAAAATTAACGTTACCTGTGGACCAACAGTGTTACTATATGTTGCTGTATCAACTAACTTACAGTACTCAAGGTTAGCTAGCTAAGATTGGCAAACTAACGTCGGTCACCTCGGGCCGCTGTCTTTTTAACCCATTCATGTCCATAACAGAAACACCTTTGCTCACAAGAAGGGACTAGCCAACTGATTTTACAGGAATGATTCAAAATGCCTTAAAAGTGAGTTTATGGTAATACAGAAGAGATGTTTGTTTAGCCTACATTTTGGTACACAATAGCCTAATAGAATGATAAATTTTCCTGGGAAAAAAAAGTTTAAAAAAAGTACAAATGTACAACTATAATAACTAAAATAAACCTGCTCTACTTATGCTTCTGGATTTCAGTTAAAATTCTGCCTTGGCTACGGCCCATCATGCAAGCACAGTCAGTCAGACTAACATTAGGTTACAGTCCGTGCAAATGATTCAAGCATTGACAATAGTCAATAGTATTGGCGGTGCCCGGGAGGTGGGGGGCCCCCAAATCAAATTCTGCTTAGGACCCCATAAAGGCTTGGGCCAGCCCTGCATCCAGGACCTGCTTGGCCAAGTGGGGCTCCTCAAGTGACTCTGGAGCTTACCTAGGGAGAACAGCAGGGGTTGCTGGATTAAATGAGCCTGGGATTTATGACAAGAGTGAACTGCACATCACTTTGAACTGTGCAGTCTCACCTCCTCCACTGACAGGAGCAGTGGTTACTGGTTTGTCATCCCTACTGGCACTTGAGTCCCTGAGTCTGGTAATGTTTGCTGGCCCATGGAACATTGAATTCTGGACTGTGGACTGTGGTGGCCTGGAGTCTGTAGATGCCCAGTCTGTAGATGCCCAGCCCATTCTATATGGTGGTGGTCTGTCTGGATTAGTGTTGAATAATCCACAGCCAGCTGGAGACTTCAGTCAGCATCAGGCTTTATTACATGATATCATGGAGAGAAATACAGAGTGCTGTAGTTCTCCAAAAGTTAAACAAGTTCAGCACTTGTAACTCTTGAAAAAATAGGAAGGTTAAAATGGCTGGATACACTCATCGTACAGGCAGTTAATGCTTGGCAGTATATCAGGGATTTCATTATAGAAAAAACAGTGGAAAAGTACAGAAAGTTAGTAGGAATGTGCTTGCTTGAAATAAATTCAAGAACGCGGTGCATGTTGTGAATAAGAGCAGGTTTCCAGTACTGGACAACAGGGACATAATTTGTGAGAAGCAGATAACAATAGCATTGTTGCCATAGAAACAGAACAGGGAGGATTTCTCCCAGCGTAGCTAGCGTAGAGTTGTTTCTTTCACACTCAGGGTCAAGGCAATGTTTCAAAGTCCTTTTCTTAACTTTCTTCCACAATTAGGAATCTGTGAATAGTTGAGGGGGGCTGTTTTTATCAGGGGAAAAACTGTTAGCTTTTCAGAGGAGTCTGTCTGAGGGGATGGGCAGTGAAACACCATAAAGGAAATGCTCAGGTCAGTAATGGACCCAAGATCTCCAAAATGACTCAGATATCCTCAGATACCCTACTTGAACCTTTCTACAGCTCCAGTTAACCCCTGGCAGTGTTCAATAGTCCAAGAGAAACAGGGCTTTTGAGATCGGAATACTCACAGGAACTGACCCTCAGGGTTGAGTGGGTTTTGATCTCACCCTCCTCCATTTCCACAGGCTCTCGGCCCCTGTGGAAGAAAGCTCTATGGTGAAGTTTGTGTCAGAGGGCTCTGAATCAATATCCATGTCAGATTACTACCATAATGAGCTCACCTGTGTGTGATATCACCCCCAAATACAGCACCATTTCACAGTCTACCCTGCTTCTGTTAACAAACATTTTACGTACTGTTACTGTTAAACATGAATAAACATGCTTCCGTTTCTTTCTCCACGACTGAACCAATGAAGAGCATGTTTACTGAAACAGGGTTTGTCAGGGTAACAATCTAAGAATGATAATCTGAAACTAGGAAGGAAAGTTTGAGGAAACTAACTAAAACTAAATTGGTTTGAATAACCCTAGTATGGTAATAGCTAGTAGTTACAGGCTTTGCTTGAGAGACCGTCTATATCTGTGGCCAGTGTAGCAGGCCGATTGTGACATTAGCTGCATATTGTCAAGATTCTGAACATTCTATCTATGTAAATCAATGGGAATATTTTGGTGTAAAATCACAGATATCTAATTTATATATATATACAAATACAAGCAAAGCAACCCTATACTAGCAGAAGGTATCGGCCAAGTTCTGTAAAACTAGCTGAGAAGCTGTAGGACAGTGGTGTAGTCTACGTGATACGCAGGTCTAAACCGTATACCCGCTTAAAATGTGCAAGGATACGTATCAACATAGTTTTGTGGCAGAATTTTCACATGAGCTAATTGTTTTCGCAAACACTGGATTGGGAGACAGCAAACTGGGCCAACGTCGCTGAATATGAAGAAAAAAAACCTTTCATATCGCCCAATCAGACAGCTCTCTAACACTAACAGCAGGGGATGTGCGATATGTGTATTGAATTATATTTGCTGCCATGTCTAGTGTGTGCCTGAAGTTAGCTAGTGAGCAATGGTTTTCATAGCTCACATACTAAACTAAAGACGTAAGTAATCTCTGAGATAATGGCTGCTACCTATACTTCTCCCAATTCTTCTGTCTCGCCTGTTCTCAGCTCTCCTCCCTCTCGCTGTCTCCCCTGCATGGTGTGTAATATGTGTAGTTACTCCTTCTCCGCCAGTAGCGCTAATTTCACCTGTGCAAAATGTGAGTTAAATGCTAGGTTGACGGAGAAGATAGCAGAATTAGAAGCACGCATCCGCACCTTATACAATATTAAGGCAAGCGAGGAGTTTATTGAATCTTTCTCGGTACCGGATGCGTCAGATAGCCGCTCCCCTAGCTCAGTCCCGGCAGAGCCTTCGCAGCAAGGCGAATGGGTTACGGTTCGGGAAAATAGACGAAAACGCAAGCGTACGGTGCACCACCAACCACCTGTTCACGTTTCAAACAGGTTCTCCCCCCTCAGTAACACACCGACTGAGAAACCTGTTAAAAGAGCCCTGATAATTGGTGATTCCATTTTGAGAAACGTGAACGTAGAAACTCCAGCGACCATAGTTAATTGCATTCCCGGGGCCAGAGCTAACATAGAAGCTAATCTGAAAGTGCTGGCTAGAGGTAAAGGTAAAAGTAAATTCTCGAAAATTATTATTCATGTTGGCGTAAACGATGTCCGTATGAGACAATCAGAAATAACCAAGCTAACGATAAAATCGGTGTGTAAACTCACATATGTCGGACTCAGTAACTTTCTCTGGTCCCATCCCTATGCAGCGCGGTGACGAAATCTACAGCAGATTATCGTCACTAAATCGCTGGCTGTGTGAGTGGTGTCCCTCTAATAACGTAGGCTTCATAGACAATTAGTACACCTTTTGGGGGAGGCCTGGTCTTTTAAAAAGAGATGGCATCCACCCCCTAAATTTGGCTAATAGTCTAAATATCTCAAAACCTTGACTCATCAGGGCAAAGGCCAGGCAGCACACTTTCTTAAACAGACCTCTGCTTCTTCCCTTGAACCACCACTTAAATTTAGTTCCATAGAGACAGTGTCTGTCCCCTGATCTTTGGTCCCATACTGTTTAAAGAAATCTATTCAGGGCATTTGCCCTGAGAACTTGACAAAAGTGAAATCTGGTCAATCTGAAATTAATACCTGCAAACAAATGGTCCTTAGGATTGGGTTATTAAATATAAGGCCTTTAACACCCAAAGCAATGCTAATAAATGAATTGATTACTGACCATAAATTCAACATCCTATGTCTGACTGAAACTTGGCTTAAACCAAATTAATTTATTGCTTTAAATGAATCAACGCCTCCCAGTTACAGTAACTACCAGGTCCCTCGCTCAACTAGGAGAGGTGGTGGTGTTGCTGCTGTATTAATCTTTGTGCCACTTTTAAATCTGGCCATAACTTTAATTCATTTGAATTGTTAGTACTTAGCTTTGCACATCCTGACAAGACTGCATCTCAGGTGTTTACCCTAGTAATTGTTTCCAGGCCACCTGGCCCTTATACTGTTTTTTTTATCTGAATTTGCAGACTTTCTTTCCAGCCTGGTTGTCAACACAGAAAAGGTTGTGGTAGTGGGCGATTTCAATATTCATATGGACAATGAACAGGATCCCTTCAGAACAGCATTTTTGTCCATTATTGACTCCATTGGATTCCCTCAGTTTGTGGACAAACCCACACATTGCTGCAACCACATGCTGGATCTGGCCCTCACTTATGGCACTGAAATTAACAATGTAGTAACCTTGCCACACAATCCCGTACTGTCCGACCATTACCTGGTGACTTTTAACCTTCCTTTTGCTTGTTACATTAACTCAGAGTCCATATTTTCCCTCAGGCGCACCATCTCTTCTGCTACTACCAAAGCCTTTATTGATGAGCTCCCTGCATCGTGCAGTCTGAACAACGAAGAATATTTAAACTTATGCTCGAACCCTAGTTCAGCTAAAATAAATCAACTCACCAAAAATATTGAGTCCACACTGCGTAACACTCTAGATGCCGTTGCACCCTTCAAAAAGAGGAAAGTCCCTGACAAAAGACTAGCACCCTGGTATAATGACCAGACCCGTGCTATTAAACAAACTGCACGGAAACTTGAAAGGAAATGGCGCTCCACTAAATTACAGGTCTTTCTCCTGGCCTGGAAAGAAAGTCTTCTACACTACAAGCATGCACTCACAGCTGCCAGATCAGCGTATTTTTCTACCCTAATAGAGAAAAACAAGGACAATCCCAGGTATTTGTTCAGCTCCATCTCCAGACTAGTTAAGATCCCTGTGTCAGCCAACCCCTGCGTCCCAGCAATTCATAGTAGTGATGACTACATGAACTTTTTTGACAGCAAAATCATAAAGATACGTGACACAATTCAAAAAATTTCCTCTAATTCTGCCTCCAGCCTGGCCTGTCCAAACTCAGATAATGTAGAGATGTCCAATAGGCCAGCCACATGCTTTGACTCTTTCACACCCATTGAATTTAGCGGCTTCTCCTGCCTAATTAATTCACCTAAAAATGCTACCTGCCTACTAGACCCCAACAAGATTCTTAAAACAGCTGCTACCTGAAATTGGCACTCTGTTATTAAATCTTATCAATGCCTCCCTTACGCTCAGACATGTCTTTCAAGCTAGCAGTCATCAAGCCCATTTTGAAGAAGCCCACTCTAGACCCCAATGACCTGTTGAACTACACGCCCATCTCAAATCTCCCATTCGGCCCAAAGTCTGTCAGGAGCAAACTCACCAATATTACATTAAATCTTGATGGTGTCTCACTGGCCTCAAGTGCAACCATCAAAGACCTTGGTGTCACGATTGATCCTGAGCTCTCTTTTGACACCCATATAAAAAACACCTCCAGGACTGCTTTCTTTCATCTGAGAATATTGCCAAAATCAGGAAAATTCTATCAATACACGATGCTGAAAAGCTAATCCACGTTTGTTACATCAGATACTACTAATCTGTCAGGATATGGCATATGCCTCCTAAAGCCCCTTCAGCTGGTTCAAAATGCAGCTGCTCGTATTCTAACCAGAACAAAGCGCTTTGAGCACATCACCCCAGTATTAGCCTCTCTCCATTGGCTACCTATCAAATACCGCATTGATTTCAAAATACTTCTCCTTACATTTAAAGCTTTAAATGGGCTTGCCCCTCCCTATCTTAAGGACCTTCTCCGCCCATATACTCCAAAACGATCTCTACGTTCCTTTGGTGGACTAAGTGGTCATTGCTGTCACTATATCACGGCCTGGGCACTCTGTGTTCAGCTGATCTGGCTGTGGTCTGGTGTTGACTGCCTTAGGGTCACCCTCATGATTGTGCTGGCCCCTTGCCTCTCGTCCCCAAGGTATGCTGCCATAGTCCTTATCTGCCGGGACTTTTCCCTATTACGCACATGGATCCCTCTTCCCCCCTCTGTTCCCCCCTTTGCCTTTATGCCTTTTGTTTCCATTCCCACACTTAACATCCACTAATCACTGTTCTCTGTTTGTTTCCTATCCCTGCTCTGGGCTCCTGCCTAGAGCTGTAGCTCAAGCGTCACACCCCGACTTCCAGTCCTGCTACCTCACTGCCCTGCCCGTCAAGCCAACTGCGTGCTTATAACCGAACAGTCCTGCTACCTCGCTGCCCTGCCCATCAAGCCAACTACGTGCCAAGAACCGGACATTGTAGGATAGATTTTATAATTACTATGTTGTTAATTACTGCCGTCTATCTAACTCAAATGTCTTAAAGTACATTGTACAACTTTAAGACTCTCTCTAATTCTATCTGCCCAGTGCCAGACAGAAGCAGATGGGTTCCCCCTCTGAGCTGGGTTCTGCTCAAGGTTTCTTCCTGTTAATTGGGGAGTTTTTCCTTGCCACCATTGCCTTAGGCTTGCTCTCAGGGGGTCTCAAGCCTGGGATCAATGTAAAGCTGCTTTGTGACAACTTGTGCTGTAAAAAGCGCTATACAAATACAAATACATACCCAGTCCTTTGGAATGGCCTCAACAATGTGTGAATGCATGTGCAGTATGCGTTGGTGATTATGGTGGTGCTTATGGGGTTGTTGGGTGTTGTGCTGGAGTGTGCATGTGTGTGGAGGGAGGGGGTGGGGGGAATCATCACAGTATACCCACTACTGCAGACTAGACAATTGGAAGAACAGTAAATTACCCTTTTCAAGCCATCCTGATGAAGAGAACAGTAAGATGGCTTTTTAAGACAAATTCATTTGTAATTTATTAAACAATACTGACTGGTGAAAATTCACTCTACAGATATTTTTAAGAAGCACATAGTGCTGAGTTCTCTCCTCTTTCATCTGAAAAATCCCGTCAGAAATATCAAATGAATGCTGATACTCCGTACAGTTATTTATATGCAGGATTTCCAGGCGAAGACATTTCACTATATGACATAGAATTGATTAGGTTCTCCCAGGTGTTGAAATTTTAAGGTCTTATTCATCTTAGCAGAGGAGTGCTCTATCACCAACTAGCTAATAACTTTTTAATGTAGTTGCTGGAAATCATGATGTCACTCACCGAATCCACTCTGAATTACTCTCACAAATTCCATGTTACACAATATACATTTAATTTGATTATTTAACAGAAATGTTTTAAGTGTGCAGAGAAAATGGGAACTTATTACAGTCGTTCAGGGGCTGTTACCCCCGTTGTAAGTGAACTGCAAATGATGTTATGCATCAAAGCCAAAACCAATAAGTGATAATTAACATATGTGCATTTATTAAAACAAAAAAAAAGATTAAATCTTTTATGTTTGGAAGAGAGTGGAATCACTTCATTTCCATTATATTGTATATTGTACATTATATATAGAATTTTCACTTGCTCTTTTTCTTCTCACAGAAACTATGCTGATGATCAGCAAACAGGAAAAAGTTGCGAAATTACCAATGTAACAGGATGTTGACCAATTTCTCATTACACAATGAAAATGTAATTCATTCAAAAACTTCCTCAAGACTTCACTGGGTTCCACATGTATACCTCCACCTCCTTTCCATTCTTTCCAAGCCAAGCATCCTTCAGTTTCCAAAGACACACACAGAAAGTGAATTAATGACACCATTTTATTGCTGGTATCCAGGAGTCAGTTACAAAGCACAACAGAGTTCACTGCGTTTTCAGTGATAGAAAAAGACCTCTCATAACACATGCTTTATCATTACAGCGTGACCATCTTGGAAGACTCTTAACTAGGTAAGGCCTTACATAAGGACCCGTTAGAGGTCAAAGGTCACTGACTCAGTCCCCCCCCCCTTTGCACATGCTCCACTGGCCATATACCCAATGTGGGCACAGATTCCTCCAACAAACTGCACTGACATGCCACGCTGCATTGCTTAGTCATCAGGTTTGTTAAAAGACAGTAAGAATGGCTAAAATAAGATTCCATTTTGTGACCAGGAGGAGATGGAAGCATAAGGAGGGGAGCGCTGACAGGGGACCTGTGCAGACAGTACCAGGGGCCAGCAACATGTGACCTCACGACCACAAACCACTAATCCGGGATCAGCACTTTCCTGCACTCCTTCATTAAACAGAAGACAAACAAACCTATTGCTTCTTGTTACTCACGCTTCAGTCTAAAGAAAGGCAGCAAAAAGGATTATTTTACAATTAAATGATTAATACAGTTATGGTGTTTGTTACCATTACCTATACTGCTGTAAATATTTCAGTTTACATATAGTGAGGTATTTCATTTCTAATTATGTTCAGCATTCATGGTTTCATCCATTTAACTTAGTTGGCTGTTGTTAGCACTTACACCTGTAGTATTTATGAACTGAGGCTGTGTATGACTGTCACGTCTCCTTGACAGTGAACCAGGACTTGCCAGAAAAGAATGATCTTACAACTATAATTCTTCTGTAATATCACCATCTATACCATAATGTCTGTATTTGAGTCTTTTGAAATGTCCCAATGGTTTTTCAACGGCTTGTACTTGGCCAATACAAGTGTAAATGAGACTGCACAAATACCTGCCACTTATATGAGCTGAGAATGACGTTTCTGACAGAGAATGACTTAGCCTTTAGTGTTTGAAAAGCTAGGAGTCTGCCTGTTCTTTTCCACTGGCAGTGTTAATTAAAAATATTTAATGCATCAATGTTCAGCCCTTGTGAATGGAAGAGACTGACACACTTCTTTATAACCCAAACACTCCTACACTAAGTACTTTGTGCTTTGATTGTTCTTTTACAAGAATTAAAATAACTAGAGAACAATATCTGTATCTCAGAGAGCGCTGCTCTTCTCTCGGCGTTATCTTGGCAGGAAGCAAATACCGCTCACAGTGGTTTATAGGTTTAATTTCAGTCTCTAGACCTGGTTTGTGAGACTCTTTCAAGTTAGTCAAATGAAATGATTGTTTACTTGGTATACTGCTCTTACTGATGGTAACATGACAGGGTGCTTCTGAGAGAGTGTTTCACAGAAACAATACCGCATTAGAGCTGACATCATCAGGAAGAGCCAGGAAAAGGAGGAAGAGCCATGATGCTTTGGCAATGGAAAAAAAATCATTCTGAGTGACAGTATTAGAAGCAATGATCACACAATGATTTGAACTACGACTGAGATATTCCCTAATGACACACTTTACAGTTATATATAGTAAGGTATCATGGGTCTTTTTCTGCTCGACCGGTCATGTTTTGGAAAGGAAGTGAATTGGCTTGGCACAGCAAGGTTCCTCTGGACCTTGCAAGCCTCTGACAGCGGAGGCAGGACTTGCCCTGCCTTGCATTTACCGAGCGATTTTATTCTCCACCTCTGTGATGGACACGAATCTAGGCCGCCTCCTCACCCTCCTCTTCGTGTTGTGCTTCGGGTTCCGCTGATACATGTCTAAAAGTGCGGGGATGGCGAGAATGAGGTCAGTGAACAGTCTTCCCCTGATGGACTTACAGCACCTTTGACTATAGCGTAACTATACGAGGAAGACCCCGCCTGTTACCTTGGAAACTCAGGAAGTACTGGCGGTGGCCCTTCATCACCGTGACTTCTGCGCAGCTATCCATCAGGTAAGCGGCCTCCAGCTCCCTGGATGTGAGTGATGTCACTCTCTGCTTGTCATCCTAGGAAACACAGACATGTGAGGTGGTACTACAGTCCCTTAAAAAGCAGCTCTTTACTACAATCCATTAAAAAGCACTTCTTTACTATGGTCCCTTAAAAAGCAAATCTCTACTAAAGTCCCTTAAACAGCAGATCTTTACTACAATCTGTTAAAAAGCAGATATTTACAATGGAGCCTTAAATATCGGATCTTTACTACAGTCTCTTAAACAGCACATCTTTTCTGCGATCCATTAAACAGCACATCTTTATTGTGGTCAATTAAAAAGGAGCATTTTATTATGGCCAGTTTACAAGCCAGAGCTTTATTACAGTCTGGTTCTTTACCACGGTTAGGCATAACAGACTGTGCCAGTGGGTATGTGGCAGTCCTAACTCACCGGTCTGCCATACTCGATCCAGTTCTCGTGGTCGCCCTTGTAGTACCAGAGCCACTCGGTGGTGAGGATGTAGTGAGAGGGCTTGGTGACGGAGGACGCTGTGGAAAGGCGCCGGACTGGGTCGGAATCCCGGGTCATGGTCAGGAAGTCCACAGGTCTGGACCCAGGGCTGGAGTAGACACAGCTTACCGTAAGATGACTGCAAGTACCCTGCCCGGCATCTCTGAGGGAGTTCTCATTGTGGCATCACAGAAACATAACTACATTTCTGCTGTACTAGTAGTTTTCATTCATTATGTACCAGCCCTACTATTAATGTGGAAGACTGCATCACTTGTCCAGGGTGCATGTGTTGACTCTCCCTGTATGGGCATGAGAATAAAGCTTTGCTCCTCTGAATCAGAAAAACTGCTCCACCTGAATTATTGCTCCAACAATTAGTTTTCGATTGATTGAATTACAATAAGTTTAAAAGCATTCTTTATCATGCCATATCATTTTTCAAAGTTATTTTTTGCCTTGCCTTGCTGTACAGACCATATTCACACGACATATATTAATATAAAACAATCAATGCATGAAGTCTACATGACATCAGTTGCATCAGGAAAGACCACGGGAAAGGTAAATTGCGTAACACATTTTGATACACCTTCAAATGCCATTCAAAAAGAAGATCAGAACAAAGATCGCAAAGATCACAGAACAAAGAGTGTGAGCACAAAGGCAAACCTGTGTGTGTTTCGGGGGTCGCAGTAGGCCCTCTCAATCTCCTCCATGCGCCTCAAATCCTTCCAGCACTCCCCGTCGAACACCTCCCACTTATAGGGCAGGTTGAAGTGGATCCGAATGCACTGGTCTGGAAAGGCCAGATGCGTCATGGGTTAACCTCTACTGCGCTTTCTCATTCATACCTGATGTTAATGCGTCGCTAAATACTCCGTGCGTGGCACAGTCAGTAAGCAGTGTGACAGTACTATGGTCTTTGTGGCTATTCACATATGCCCACCAGCAGCCAATCAGAGAGAACAGCCAACTGAACCCGGAAACCACTTGATAAGTGATTAATGTGATGAAATGATGTTACAAGCAAGCTACTTGGGGAATAAAAACATTTTGCTTTCCACTGAACAACCATAACTCAATATGCATAACTGTATAACTAAATATTCTTGTAATTATATTATCAATTCATACAGAACTAGTTTTACTGCTGCTGCCAAGGTCTTCACATTATATTAGCAGATGCCCTTATCCAAAGCGACTTCCAGCACAATAGAAAAGAAGTGTATCCATTCAAGTTAAATGAGCAACAGTGTCAGCTCAGGCTAACAACACTCCCAGACCAGTGAGTGTGAGCATAACACCATTCAAGCCCTACCCCAAGTTAACTTGTACAATCTGATTAGGCAAAGGGAATCCAAGTATACCATCAGATATCAGCCACTACAACACAGAATCCAAAACACATCACAATACTACAGCGTTTCTCAATCCTACTCCTGGAGACCCACTGTCCTGCATATCTTCTATCTATCCTTGCTCTACCTACCTGAATGAACTCATCAGTGGCACTTTTGATTAGCTGAGCACACCTGATTTAATCAAGCAGCAAGGATAGATGCAGGATATGCAGGACAGTGGGCCTCCAGGAGTAGGATTGAGAAACACTGCAATACTAGACATTAAATACTACAGGCAGCAGATGTTAGGGGGAGGGTGGAACTGAGGTGGAACTAAGACGCAGTCTAATAAGGTGGGTCTTCAGTCTGCATTGGAAGATGGCCAGTGACACACTGTCCTAACCTCTGCAGGGAGTTCATTCCACCACTGAGGGACCAATGCAGACAGGGCTCGGGTCTGAGAGGAACGACCGATGGGACAGGCAGTTGCCCCCTAGCCATCTTTAATGGCAATACTCTCCATCAGTAACTGTTGTCTTATGTGAATTTGCCTACTGTGAACATTCTGGACAGTCCTCCAGACCACCTTCCCTCATGTTATTCCCTGCATCCTGTGAAGCCTTGTTCAATTTTACTGGTCTGAGAGGTTCTGCAGCATAACGTTGGCTTCAAAGCGGTAAGCAGAAAAGGAAGAAACTTCACTTGTTAAAAATATCAACTTGTTAAGGAATGTAAACTACTTCTTTTACAAATAATGAACAAATGAGTAAACTTAATAAATACTACAAATAATAATTTTTAAATCCTGCTTATATTAAACAGTACTGTATGTTCAGCAGTTTTACTGGCTGATCTATGCTTATTAGTGACTAACTGCACGTCAACCTGCAGGCCTGTAAACAGTTGAAAGGCAGAGCAGGATGAGCCATCGCTGGACTGTCAAATGAGGAGAGCCATACGATGGCACCCTCCCCCTTTGCCACAGGAGCAAATACAGCACCAGTCAAAAGTTTGGACACACTTTTCTGTCTTTACTTTTTATTACTTTCCACATTTTAGAATAATAATAAAAACATCAAAACTATGAAACAACCAAAATGGAATTATGCAGTGACCAAAAAAAGTGTTACAAACAAACCAAAACTATCTTATATTTTAGATTCTTCAAAATAGCCAAAAAATATTTTTTCAAATTAAAAACATTTTTTTTTTCATGCATAGGCTTCAATGTCACTATTTATATTTGTCTAAAACACAAATTTCAAGCTTTTAAGCATAACTCTTTAGATCAAAATGTCATTGAATGCACATTTCCCATTATCTTAATCAGGTGTTCAAACTTTTGACTGGTACTGTATGTGAGTAAAAGCCCAAACCAGGTGTGGTAACTGAGGCCGAGGTATCAAGCACAGCACCCTGCGAAGGCCAGCACATGCATACTGTGTGAACAGAGTTAGGGAGAGTGGATGGAGTCTGTGGCGTTAAACTCCCATTCACTCAGTGAGAGGGAAGCCTGAACAAAGTGTATGTACAGTTACATCTGCGGCTTATGGGACCTGTTTGGACACTGCAGCACTACAGTAGCCTCGACTCTCAGAGTGGCTGTGACGGCTCACCTTGAAACCTGCAGTTCCTCCGTATGAAATGCAGGCATATCTCACTCCTCTCTTCACTCTGCACTGTGGGCCTCACTATGGGCTCAGCAATGCCATCTGAAACAGGAACAGACGTGTGAAAAGGCTGTGTGACTTACAGAGCTTATAATAATCTTTAGTAGTTTAGCACTTTCTATACAGTCAAACAGAAGCCCACAGCATGAGTCAGACAAGCAGAACCTTTCAATATAAATAAATGAGGGAAAAAACAGAAAACAATAAAATGCAACTGACATAACCGCGTCATGTAAGACATAACTGTATTTTAACTAACTATATTAAATTATATTTATAATATTTTCTTTTTAGTTTCTATTTTATAGCGCTGTAGAGCTGGATATTTGCTTAAGCGAAAGTACCCTGCCCAATGACAGAAATGCAACACTTGGGTTTTGAACCTGAAACCTGCTTACTGGAGGTTGAACCCCCTGACTAAGAGGCCATGAGGCATTTTTCATTGCATTCATTGCATCATTATTGTCATTCAGCAGATGCTCTAATCCAGTGTGATTTACATAGGTTACAGTTTTTACCTGTTATCCATTTATCCAGCTGGATATTTACTGAGGCAGTTCTGGGTTAAGTACCATGTCCAAGGGTATAACTGCAGTGCCCCAGCGGGGAATCCTAACCTGCAACCTTTAAGTTACAAGTCCTGTTCCTTACCACTATGCTAAACTGCCACCCCAGTGTATAGCATTAGCATTTATCCCAGGCACCACTGTCCCTTACCTCTGCTGGAGTATGGCGGGGCGCTCAGCCAGTACACGTTCCGGTAGATGTAGGGCAGGTCGTGGATGATGTCGCCGCTCAAGCCACGCTCCTCCAGCATCCGGCGGCCGTACTCATCGATCATGTGCAGCCTCTTGCAGCGGTGGCCGAACTTGCAGTTGTCCTGGATGAAGTGCTGGCACATGTGCAGCTTAGTGCAGCCCGCTTTGAAAGTGCAGGCCCCGTACGGCCCCGCCCCCTTGTTGTAATGCGAGCAGACCTGCATCACAAACAGTAACCCAAGCCTGCTCTGTTAGCTCCGCCTCCCCCCTGCACACACTTGGCACAAAGTTAATATTAAAATGAGCATGCCTTTAAGAGGCTTATATCCGCTTCTACACAAGTTCCACATACTTAAATAATGACAATCAACAGCTCTGTTAAATGTTTCCAAGCCTCTCACCGAAGCATTTTACTTTACCTCTCCATTTATGGACCTCCCCAGGCACAAATACTTTCACCAACAGGACACTGCAGGGGTTTTATTTTTCATTTTTTTAGTTTTTTTTGGTTTTGATTTTTTTGTTCCTTTTTTCTTTTTCTTTTTTTTCTTTTTTTTTTTTAAACACGTCCACACTTGAAGCATGAAATCCCAACACCTCTCTCACGCAAAAAGGAGATCTCCATCCATTCTCCAACTGTGGGGATTCTTCATCCAGACCGCTGGCCAAAAATCTGCTCTCGCGTCACTGAAATTTTTTGTTGTTTTTGTTGTTGTTTATTGTTTTTATTTTTTTATTTTTTGTATGTGGACCACACAATGACTCACTCATACTTGAACAGGAAATGTTATTCGAGATGGTTATGATTATCAGCAAATACAGAAAATGCAATGTGAATTATGGACTTCCTTTCTGGTGGCATCTCACTGCTGTCTTGTTTCCCTGCAGCCTGCAGGTTCCCTGTCTCGGTGCACTTATTGTCAGCCTGTTGCTTTTTTGCATGATGATCCAAACAAACTTCAGCTTGTTCTTAATAGTTACTCCAAACCATGTGCAGGGCCCACTTTTGTCGCCTATCTGTCAACCAATCTTTTTTTTTTTCCTTTTTTATCCCTGAAACAACAAGTCTTCAGTTAAGCTATCGTTTTCTGAATGCATGTCATGGAAGGTTATGTGTAATTAATACCAAGTAAGGGTTGAGAGTGGGGTGAATGTTAGAATTAGCACGTCTGCCAAACATTTCTCACTGTGTGACAGTAGGTAACTATGATTCACAGCATTTCTCAGACTTCCAAACAAGAAAGGCACTCAAAATGTACCCATTGCAAAAACTGTGAAATTAGATGTTACATTGAGCAAGGGAGGCTAGTTCATATACTGAGAATTTAACAAAAAATGGCCATACCATGAAATATAGTTGATTGACTTTTTTGTACAACAGTGTGTGATTAACACAAGAGCAAAATTGCAAAAGTGTTTACTTTACCCTTACATAAAAGTCAGTCCTGGCACCTGGGCGGCAGGACAGTTGATTGATCTCACACTGATCTTTAGTCATGCTATGGGGTTACAGCTGTGGACCAAGACGTTCTCACCTCAGGGAGCAGGGTCGGGTCGTTCTGCAGCAGCAGCAGGAACAGGTCCTCCTCGTGGAGCTCATGGAGGGTGCACTCCCTCAGGAGCGGATAGTTGTGCTCCGATCTGACATTGTGAGAGAACTTGCACTGTTTCCTGAGAAAGACAGCACAAATAATCCACAAGAAGCAGTGACTGTTAAGCACCCTATCGTATTCCTGCTCCCCCCACCCAAAACGCCAATCAACCGTCACATGCAATGTTTGTAAGTGTGCACTGTGCCTGCGTTGCTGATTGACTAGCATGGACTGGTTGACTGTGGGTGTGGCATCGACACACTTGACCTAGTCGTATTTTGTCCTAAACCATTACCTTTTGAAATTTAATTTCCTCCGCATCTTAGTTTTATATTAGTTTTGCGTGTTCAGGGATGACTCTAAGCATAAAGTGTTGACAAAACCACAGATTTTCTTTTTCTCTGAGCACTACCCCGAGTGCCCTTTAAGACTAACACTTAACAAAGATCACTAACCGCATACGTAACACGCAGCTTCAATACACACAACATGGCTGACTTCACACTAACCACAGCCTGTCTTTGTCAGCACAACACAAAACGCTCTTATTTGCTTCTTAGACAACACAGAGAGTGAATAAAATGAGACATTCTTTAAGTATCAATAACAGTTTTGTCTAGGATATCGTCTATTTAGTTAGCTAATGTTACTTTTATGCAAGACCATGGCAGCTAACATGCTAGCATACCAGTCTTACGAAGGTTTTTATTATTGTAGCTAGTGAAGGTGTATAGTACTCGTTGTTTTAGTGGCGTAGACGATTGGGAACCATGTCAAAATAAAACACGTATCTAATCTGATTAAATGTTAAATTTTTACAGCTAGTTAAACCCCAGTGCGCACAACTAGCTTGCTAAATAAATGGCGCACCTCATCCGCTAGCTGGCTACCTTACAGTCATGCTTTTCCCTTTTCTCCGCTAGTTTTTCACTCACCTTCCTTTCCCATATCTGCAGTTTCCATAAACAAAATATTTGCAAAGGTGAAGCTCTTGACAGCCGGTGCATTCATGTTTTGTGTAGTTTTTGCAGATCCGAAGGGATGTTTTAGCAACAACAATGTAGTCGGAGCTCCATTCTTCCGACGTCCTGTCGTTTGTGTTCTTCACGACGGCAAATCGTGGACATTTTCTGACTATGTACCAGAAATCGTCCTCAGTAATCTCGAAACGCTGGAAAACTTTTCTGTGAAGTTGCAAAAGATCCATCGACCCTTTGTTGCAGCAGAGAATACTCGTAGCATAATGAATTACTCGGGCATAAGACATTTTGCCACCACGTCGCTAGCTCGGGTGGACAGAGAGGATGATGCAGGAGTCGCTGTGCTTACAGTTTGAGCCACAGGGTGGCTCTTTCAAGTTAGGATGCAGTATCTGACCACTGAGAACATGGATACGATTATTAAACTTAACATGGTTAATCCGACATTCATTTCTGCATGAACAAAGAAAATGCAAATGTTTTGGGATTGTTCATGTCCCAATTTAACAAGATAAAACAAGACAACAAGCAGAATTTTGACGGGTCCGCCTTCTTCTCACCCGGGAATAGCGACCAAACACGAATGTCTTTAAAATAAACTCCTCGTTGTACTGGCCTTCTGTCAAAAAAATTGCAGAGCATTTGCGAAGCCTACTATAATGTTGGTGCCTTTTTTCTAGGAGTTATGTGGAATTAAAAGAATACATTTTTGCTTGTTAAACCTTGATTGTGCCTTGATCAATGTTATGAAACATGAAAGGTTGTCTCGTCCCTTACAGACCTGCTAAAATGACATTTTAGCCAAGATCAAGGAAAAATGAAATGAAAAGGGAGGAGGGATTGCGGTAATACTTCATTTCCACATACCAAAAATCTGTTCTGTGCGAAATCATTGAATACGCGTAGCTGTTAAAATACGTCCCTTGTAGCTTGAGCTTGAAATGGTGCGAAAAATATTTTTAATGTCAAACCATTTAACATTTATACAGTGAAAGGCCTCAGGTGTGCATTTCCTGGGCTTGCTGTTTTGAATGTCAGTAACATTGGCAGTGAAAGAAGGTATGCGGTGAGTCACTCCATTTTAACTTTCACAACAGCCAGAATAGCTCATGATTCACCTTGAGTGTACCATAAAAAATTTACTATACAAGACAAGATGCACGTTTATTATTAATTAAAGAAACATTTATTTCTTCGGCAAGAAATCGTTAAAATATGGATATGTATCCAAAACAAGTGTGGGTCATGTTGCAAGTACGACCAGATGAGAAGAGTCCAGTTACATAGATGCACAAATGAATAGTACAATATATGAAAAAAAAGGTGCCATCATTATAACTAGGTCAGTCACACCCACCAAAATCAAATTTGTGGTAAAATATAACGCAAGTAACACCCCCTACATTTTTCATACAGAATAATCAAAATATCCTCATTAACCTAAAATACTTACTAAAATCCAATTTTCCTTAAATTTTCTTTCACTGTTTATTCGTCACAACAGGTTTTCGATTCCCTTTTCAAGAACAGACGTGTAATATCAAGTAACTAATGTTATAAAATTGAAAGTGCTAGTTTGCATTAAAACATCTACTAAAATAACAAGCTTAATAAGAAGCAAGTCAAGTACGGCAAGAATGACCAGGAATGATCATTACTAAAGCTTTTTTTAATCACTAATATTTTTCACGTACAAATTCCATCTTAAATATTACTAATCAAAGCTTGCAATATACAGCATTATGAACCATCTTTTCTTTTCTATCAGTACAGTACTTTTCATGTATTTTTGTGAGTAGTCACATTGCAATGTTTCAACACAATACTTTATCTAGCTGTATTCAATGATAAACTCAGGATAAATCTGGTGCTTCTCAAAGACGACAAAAATGGTAGGATTTGTCTTAGAGTCAACACAACTGTCATAGAAGCCCTGGTTGGTCCCTTTCTCAGGGGGACGTAGGTAGCTGGTTGCTCCTCTTGTGAACTCCCCAACCAGAACCAGCACCACAAACATGCTCTTGGTTTTGCTGTTGGACCTGGTGTATCTGTCAGAGTACGCAGCATCCCTGGCAAAGTAGCTTCCTGTGAAATATGAAAGCATAGTCCACATATCAGCATGCAGAGAGATGGGGTATTGGGATCGATTCAAATTCAATTCAGTCAACTCAAGTAATGAATTGAAATTCAGTTCATGAAGTGATTTTTTTTTTTATAGAAAATGATGGGGCAATTTTCAATTAATGAGTTGAATTTCAGTTCATTTCTTGAATTGCCTAAATTGACTAATTGACCTTTGCTTTACAGTGACCTCTGGGTCATCCTTACCTTTGCCTTACAGTCACCCCTGGGCCAGGCTTACCTTTGCCATACAGTGACCTCTAGGCCAGGCTTACCTTTGCTGTACAGTAACATCTAGGCCAGGCTTACCTTTGCTGTACAGTGACCCCTGGGCTAGGCTCACCTTTGCCGTACAGTGACCCATGGGCCAGGCTTATCTTTGCCCTATAGTGACCCCTGGACCAGGCTTACCTTTGCCGTACATGGTCCCGTGGACTCCACAGATCCTCCAGTCGAAGTTCTGCTCGCAGATGGCCGCGATGAGAGACTGCTCCGTGCCGTGGAACAGGAGCCGCTCGTCCACCGCCTTCCCGCCGTTCTTCTTCTGCATCTGCTCCTTCTGCCTGGAGACAAACACGCGCAGCACATGAGCCCGTGGGGACGGAGGGCTGGGGGGACGTTACCGTGCGATGAGCGACACTGTACACACCACTGGAAGACTCTCCACAGGGACGGGTTCTGCACTCTCTGGATGCTGTGGATGGTGCTTGCAGGCATGGTCTGCTTGAACAGCTGCTCCACCTGTCTGTATTCCATCGTGGAGCTGGACAGGGTAACGAGCTGTGGACAGAAAACAAAGAACGGCACGGGGTCAGTGTGTGTGAGTGTGAGTGACGGCGTGTGTGGCAGTCTGTGTGGCAGTCTGTGAGGTTGTGCACGTGCAAGAGTGTGCAGTAGTGTGTGTGGCGGTGTGGGTGTGAGTGTGTGTGGTGGTGTGTATGGAGGTGTGTGTGAGTGTGTGTAGCAGTGTGTGTGCAAGCGTGTGCAGTAGTGTGTGAGCGACCATGTGCGGCAGTGTGTGTGGGAGTGTGTGCAGCAGTGTGGGTGTGATTGTGCGCGGCAGTGTGTATGCAAACGTGTGCAGTAGTGTGTATGAGAGTGTGTGTGGGCGTGTGCAGTAGTGTGTATGAGAGTGGGTGCGGGCGTGTGCAGTAGTGTGTATGAGAGTGGGTGCTGGCGTGTGTAGTAGTGTGGGTGCGGGCATGTGCAGCAGTGTGGGTGTGAGAGTGTGTGGCGGTGTGTATGCAAGCGTGAGCAGTCATGTTTGTGCGATCATGTGCGGTAGTGTGGGTGCGGCCGTGTGCAGTAGCATGTATGTGCGAGCATGTGCCGTAGTGTGGGTGCAAGCATTGGCTGTAGTAGACCTGGCACTGTGGCACACTGGTTAGGGAACTTGATTTGCCACCTGTAGGCTGCAGGTGGTTACATAACTCTTGGGTGCAGTTATACCCTTGAGCAACTTACCCAACCTGAACCACCGGTCAAATATTCAACTTTACAAAAAGTACTGGCCTCGTATTGGAAACAAATCCTGCTAAATTTCAGTTCTCTTGGAGTCACTACACGAAGTGACAATTGTGCCAGCTTGGTAACAGTGAGAAGATTCACCAAGAAATATTTTATTTTGTGTAGGCATTTTTTGTTTGTCAATGGTAAGCAGCAACGCAAACAAACATTATTTTCTGAAATATTTATGCCACAGTCCTAAATGGTAAGGTAACATTTATTACTGGTGGCAGTAATAAACACTGTAATAAATAAATACTGTCATTTAGAAAAATTTTGTGCTTATAAATTTTCTGAATATTCTTTTCTGCTTCTTTGATGCTTGTTGTTACAAAAGTCCTGCACCTGTGAGTCTTTCACCAAATTTGGCATTTGGGTGTTATTTTTTTGGTTTGTTTATTCTGCGCAAATTATTTCCTTCTAAAATCATGAGGTCTTCTACAACAGTTAATACGGTAATCAGTAAAACCGCAGCCACAGAGAGCACACACACACACACACCCCAGGCAAGCTAGAGAGGAAGAGAGTGACAGAGCTATGTTGGGTGGAGTGTGCGGCGGTGCCTACCACCTTGTAAGTGAAATCAGGCAGGGCTGCCTTGTCCCAGTGCTGAGGAACACACACAGCCGTAGAGCTGGAAGTCTCCGGCGTCTCTCTGGCCGGGGACAAAACAAGCAAACACAGATACTGTCAGTAGGGCGGCACTACAGTGCCAAACAGCAATCCACTGCGCTGTAACAGATTCAGATCAGCAGAGCACTCCACATGCCAGCCTTCAGTAAAACCATCATGCTAAAACATCAGCCAAATAACTGCAGTTTTTAGTTTTTGTTTTTTTTTTTTTTGAATAGGCATGTAGTGAGTGCACACAGGGTAGCAGTGTAGCATAGCAGTAAAGAGCAGGACTCATAACCGAAAGGTTGCTGGTTCATTTCCCCTCTAGGGCACTGCTGCTGTGCCCTTGGGGAAGGTGCCAACCCAGAATTGCCTCAGTAAATATCCAGCTGTATAAAAGGGTAACGTGAAAACTGTATCGTATGCAAGTCATTCTGATAAGAGCATCTGCTAAATTACAATAATGTAATGTAATGAGAGTAGATTAAAAACATACAAATACAACATGGATAAAAAGAGACTAAACTGTACTGTGAAACTACAGAGTAAAACATAAGCTCTGTTCACGCAGGATCCTGAGTTTTTACCCTTTGAGTTTTACCACAGTTGATGTCTATGCCTATATGAATTTCTTTACAAAAAAATAGAATGTGGAAAATAGTAATCAAGAATTAAATCAAGAATTAAATTTGTGTCCATACTTTTGGCTGTTGCTGTATGTGGAACTTAAGGCCTTTGCACACCAAGTCCGTATTTTTCATCCGAAATTGTTCCACGTTTAAAAATAAATATGACCTCATGTTGTGTCAATCACGTTTACACACCAACTCCGAAACATTCGTCCGTCATTAAAGTTTACCGGAACAGGTTCAATTTTCTGCGATTTTCGCATCCATCAAAAGCCAAATACTATCAGCTCTTGCAGAAAAGTGTGATAAACAGACTGGTCACAGGATATTGCATGTTGCAGCGTTTTGAGGCTGTGCCCTGAATATCTGTGGATCTGGTCGAAAGGCTGATCACCTAGCGCGCACCTTTCCGATGGGAAATTGGTGGTCTTCTTTTTAATGTGTGGTTCCAGTATTGCTAGCAGCATATCAAACTGGACCACTGACATCCTGAAATAGACCTGGAAAAGATCGGGATAATTCCACAGCTCCTTTATCAGCAGGTGAAACCCTCCTTCCTCTTGACACATTCTCAGGATTGGATGGACCCAATGTTTTCTTTTT
The DNA here is from genome assembly GCF_013368585.1 of Megalops cyprinoides. Taxonomy (NCBI): domain Eukaryota; kingdom Metazoa; phylum Chordata; class Actinopteri; order Elopiformes; family Megalopidae; genus Megalops; species Megalops cyprinoides. Next base: position 20,082,761 of record NC_050607.1, on the reverse strand, counting down.
CTTTTTCTACTTTCAAGAAGTGAAAGGACCACAAAATCATCCTCGCTGCTTGATGACTCCATTTTGTCTCGTGCTGCGAATTTTCGCAATGAATAGAATAATAAAACGCATCGGACTCAGTGTGCAAGGTTTCTGTGCATAACGATTTAAAAGTGACGGATTAAAAAAAATGCATACGATAAATACAGACTTGATGTGCAAACGCCTTTAGTGTCCAACAAACAGATACCAAGGATTCTCTGACATTTGTGAATGGGTTTTTTAACAAAAGGTTGTGAACCCCAGTCAAGTGACTAAACTTATTTTTAAAAATAAGGGATATATCCACGTCTAGGTCTTATCACCCGTACAGATTGTATTATTGCAGGACATGAAACATTCTGGCTTTGGTGAGAATCTCTAACACCACCGATTCACAAGACATTTTAGGAGCTTCAGTTAAAAACTGAGAAATCCTGCAGTAATATTTTATCCATTGGAATAGTTCAAAAGTACAAGGTCAAGGATAGAGAGTATAGTGGATAATGATAATCATCATCACCATCATCATCATCACCATAACTACAAAGGAAATTACTTCTTCAACTTCTTCTCCACCTCCTGGGCTGAGAGAAATCGTGGCCTCCTCCGAATCTCTCTCTTGGTGTTATATTTGCAGTTCTGTTGAAACATGTCTGAAACAGACACAAAAGTCAGGTCAGGTCCACAGCATCACCTGCAGGAGATAAACTGGGCTCTTAAAAAGCCTCCCTGTTCAGTCCCAAGGACCCCCAAAAAACCCAGAATGGATGAAAAGACCCCTGGAGGTGGGTTACGCACCTTTAAAGTTGAGAACATAATGCTGATTGCCAGCACTGAACTGGACTTCTTTGTCCACATCTGCCAGATAGACGTTCTCTAGGCTTTGCGATGTGATGGAGGATGCAGTCTTTCCATTAGCCTATACAGAGCAAGAGTACAGTTAAATGCCTGCTTGCTTCCAAATAGCTCCTGCTAAACTGCTATGGTGGTTCTGCAGCAGTACTGGTATGTAAAGTAAATGCAAATTCAGTGGTTACTAGCCACTCCTAGTCAACAGAAAAAAAACATTTTGAGAAGAACTTCCTGAAACTGACAGACACGTATTACATTACATTACATTCATTTAGCAGACGCTCTTGTCCAGAGTGACTTCTAGCACAACAGAACATAAGTGTATCTATCCAAGTTGAATGAGCAACAGTGTTAGACCAGGCTAACAACTCTCCCAGAGCAGTGAATTTGAGCATAACACCATTCAAACTACCCTGAATATGAACCCTACCACAAGTTAACTTCTGCAGCCTGACTAGGCAATGGAAACCAAGTATACTACGATACAACAGTCACTAGATCACAGAATCCAAAGCACACCGCAATACTACATGTAAAATATTGAAGTGACGAATTACGGAGCTCATGCTGTGGCCCCTGACTGACCTCTTGACCATACTCGGACCACGTCCCATGCTCATCCTGCCAGTACCACAGCCACTCGGTGGTCAGGATGTAGTGGGGCGGCTTGGTGACGGCGGAGGCCGTGGAGAGGCGGCGGACTTTCCAAGCTCCAAATGTCATGGTGAGGAAGTCCACCGGGGGGCTCCCCTGGCTGCCAACATGCAATTATCAACGGGCAAGAAATACTTTAGACTCACACAGTATCCCCCACACCCACAGTCAAACATTGCACTGCAACCCAATATCGCTTGGTGACAGGATTGATCATTGGATTGTTAATGCCTTATGAATTAATGAGGACCTCTTGCTGTTTTTGGGGTTACAGTAGGCCTTTTCGATGTCCTCCATGTTGGGAAGGTCCTTCCAGGTGCTTCCATCACTGCTTAAAACCTGCCACCTATAAGGCAGGTGGTAGTGCACTCGGACGCACTTCTCTGTGGGGGACACAGGAACAAACATGGCCGAATAAGTCTTGAGTCTCTGCTACGGTACACAGTCACAGAAGAGGAGGATGAGGAGAGGGGAGAGAGAAAAAGGAGACACAGGAGGAGGAGGAAAAGGAGGAGACCTTTGAAGCTGCAGTGTCTGCGGATGAAGAAGAGGCAGATCTCGTTGCTGTCTGCCTCACTGATGGAGTTGCTAGACGGTTTTCGGGAACGCTCTTTCACTGCTGGTGCTGGTGGCGGTGCTGGAGGAGACCCTACAGAGTCAAAGAGAGACCGGGGACAAGGGGGAATAATGATGCCACACCCAGAAAGCAGGGACAGCGTGAGTCTCTAACGTACAGTTCTCTACGAGTTCTCTATCCTCTCTATGTGCACAGTCCAGCTGAATCTGGCTGCTGCAGGCCTCTGTAGCTCAATAGCCCCTTTGCCCTGCCTCCATGAATCCCCCACAGTTTACCTCAGCTTAGTTTGGCAGCTACTGGTTGCTGGCAAGTTGGCTGACTACCTGCTATGAGTTTGCTGACTTGGATTCTTATGTGGTGTGTCTTAGAGAAGCTTGACATATTGGGACAATGCTACATCACTGTCATTCTCTAACAACAGCCCTAACATTACAGCAAATAACGTTAATACATCGGTCATCATTCTATAAAACTACCCCCAAAATCTCTGAAAATACCCCTGTAACTCATTTCATGGGGGCAAAAAAAGTCCCCGTAAAAAAAAAAAAGTTGACTTTCTACCCTGTTTTATACACCCCACTCAAGACCGTTGATTGTCAAGGCCTTTCTGAAACGTGTTGATGGGCATTCTTACCCGCTGGTTTCTCAGCGTGGTGGGCGATGGCGAATCTGTTCTTGTAAATCTCGTGCAAGATACGCATGTTCTCCGGGCTGACGCCCCTGCCGGACAGGATCTTCATGGTGTTTGGGCCGAAGGTGTGGGACCGCTTGCAGGCAGCGCCAAACTTGCAGTCTCCTTGCAGGAAGTGCTGGCAGACATGCAGGTTGGTGCAGCCCTCCTTGTACCTGCACGAGCCGTGCTCTCCATTGCCCTTGTTGTAATGCGAGCAGATCTAAGGCCATTTTCAAAAGACAGAAAGTCAGACTTTCCACAGCTTTTTTTGGAAAGAAAGTCATACATAGGCATCAACTTCACCATATTGTCTAACAAACAAATTTCAAGCATTTAAGCACAAGTCTTTTGTTGTGTTGTACTCTACCTCACTTGTAAGTCACTTTGGATAAAAGCGTCTGCCAAATGAATAAATGTAAACATAGATCAAAATGTCTTTGAATGCATGTTTCCCAATATCTTAGTCAGGTGTGCCCAAACTTTTGTCTGCTACTGTACATCCAGGTTATATTCATCAGTCAATCAAGACTGACGGACACATACAGTTACAGAAAAACTCGGATTGTTTTATTAGCCATTCTTTTTGAAGAAGAGCAAGAGGAGGACAACTGATCCCATGTACACAGCCTATCACAAGAGAGGACTCTAATTCTGCTGCAGGGCAGGGAGGTTCCCACCTCAGGCAGCAGGTAGGAGTCATTCTGCAGCAGCAGACAAAACAATGCTGCCTCCCCCAGCTCCTGCAGACCCACTGCTCTCAGTACCCCTCTGTTGTAGGCAGAGTCCAAGTCATGGGAGTTTTTACACTTGTTCCTGCACAGAGAATTTAGCGTTGTAGTTAGTCAATCAATCAATCAAATGTTAATTGTTATAGGGCATTTTCACAATCCAGACTGTCGCAACGCGCTGTATAGATAGCATAGTGCAGAAAACCAGAAAATCTGGGCCAGTTGGGAAAAAACTGAAAAAATTGTTCCCTGACCCCTGGAGAAAGGCCTTAGAGAGACTCCAGGAAAACAACAGCAGAAATGCTAACATCGGCATAACACAGAGGGCGTCAGTTCATCTCAACACTTCAGAACAGTCAGAGCAGCTCCATTCCACAGCCAGTGAGGTGGACAGGGGATTGAAATGTTGGCCTCAGGAAGGTCTCAAGTGGCTTTGCATGTGTGATCCATTGCTTGTTATTTGTTATCACTAGTATGTAAGCAGTTAAATATAGCCCAAAAGAAACAACAAATTGATGAAGGCGCAGGCTGAAATGTGTGTGGATTTTACTGCTCTGTGCATAAAGAAAATAAATGAAACTTAATGGAATGAATGTACGAAAATGAGCACAATGTAAAGCATTTTTATGAAGAGCACTTTTCTTGTTCAGTGATGTCTGTTTCAATTACTATTACTATCTTAACCAATGCTGTCTATTTGAACTAATATTTCTACCTTAATCAAGACTCTCTTGATGCTGACCCAAACAACAAAGACATCCTGATAGGCTACATTAAAATGATACTGCAGGAGAAAAAGGTACAACAACATCAGACAGAATAGACAGTAACACACTATTTGTCCACAAAGCTAAAAAACAGTTCCATAATATAAGCACATATAATTAGTTGTGTTCACATTTTGCATACAAATATCCTCATTAGCAATGGATATACAAAATAACAACTTGCACAAACAGCCTCGTCAAAAATGTCACTTTATTTAACATACAGTAGACTGCCTCAGATTACTACTCCCCAAATTAGTGAAAGACATTTGGTTATTTTGTAATAGTGTGTTCGCATGTAATAGGCCTATAAATATGCTGAGCAGGCAGATAGATGAAGTGTGTGTCTAGATGAAGTGACTAAGCCAATCAGCTGATGACAGCCGTGAAGGACTCGAGGCTAGATTTGAGTTGCCTTCACAGAGGGCGCTGTGAGAGAGATATAAACAGATGCAAGGGTTCTAAACCATACACTATAAACAGATACATAATTCCAAGAAACAGCTGCTTGTTCCATAATAATAACACAATGTCCTCTTGATTTTTAAAAGTTGTTTTTTTTTGGGGGGGGGGGGGGGGGGCAGGATTCTCAAAGTGACAGTTTTGAAGTTGGGAATATAGTTGCAGGCGGTACAAGAAAACTGCTGGAATTCGTCGTAGGAGTCTTTTTTTATAATATAATACAAAATATCTATAGGCACCATTTACTACGTGACATGAGAAACACTTTAGTCTCGGCTGCTAGCCTCACCCTCTCCACTGTTTTTCAGCGTGCGTAACATGTAAATCATTAATTAATCTCTAATGTTCCTAGCCATGGCTGACCTGTCATAGACAAACATAGTGAGACATAATGTCGATATAAGTCTCAGTGTTAACTGCTTCGTGTTAGCTGCTAAATGTTAGCTGCTTATACAAAATGGACAGTAATAGCATAGGTACCCATTCGAGCCAGCCAGTCCCAAAAGTGAACGCTTGGAACAGTAAAAGTACGCTTGACTTCAAGCACTCACCTGTACTTGCAGTTACCACACACAAAATATCTGCACAGGTGTAGATCGCCGCAGTTGTTACAGTCATTCGGAAGTTTTTGACAGAGTCTAAGGGAAGTCTTTGCAACGATAACGCTGTCTGCGCCCAGAGCACGGCTCGCTGCCTTTTGTTTACCTTCAGTAATGACAAATTTACTGCGGTCACTCAGAACGTCGAAAAGCAATGAATCGACTACAGTGACGGTTTGGCGGATTTTCTGGTAAAGCTGCTTGTAGTCCAAACGTCCCTGATTTTCACAGAGGATCTTGGTGATAAAGTTGGAGACTGCAGTTGCCATTTTGCTGATGGTTCTGACGGATGCACTTCCTCGGTAGTTCTGGATTTTCTTCGTCTGAACTCTGAAGGATGAAGAAATGAAACTGAAACCTTGAGAAAATGTACGTCGTTTGGTTGAATTTTCACTTGATGTCGCTCTTTCTCCTCTTTTGGACATACCAGCTAAATTACTCGTGGGTTACTTTTAGTTGACCTATAAATAATAATAATAATAATAATAATAAATAAATAAATTACAAAAAATCGTTGTTTTTTTTCTTTGCTTTGTTACTTTTTGCTTTGCCGAAATATTACTACTGCCTTGTCTCATTGACTGATTTAATTGAATAGCCCAGAGAAAAAATTCACATTGCTTTGTCTCCTACCCTTGGTATGCTTCTTGGCACCATTACATCATTGTGGCAACACTGATAAGGAGCAGTAGATGTAGTAGTGAGTTTAGTCATACTTCGGGGCGATTTTGAACTGGAGGCAACTGTATGTGTTGCTAACAGTAGTTTGGTTAGAAACAAAGAACAGCAGGCTCATGGTTGAACCCCAGGTTTGTCTTCTGAGAAAACGCTCAATATCACACTGGGCGAAAAGCGTCTGTTTCCGGGGATATTTAATATCATATATTCATTGACATGACACGTTTACGGGCATATTCTATCAGATATGCTCCGGATTCGTTAGCCTCATTCGTTAGGTTCATGTCCGGACCATATCTTAACTCCGGAATGGGACAGTATCCACACGCAAAATATCCTAAGCCAAAATATTCACCGTATATTTATCATGTCCTACATATCTACATCAGAACACCACCATAATATGAACTGTGTACGTGGCAAATCCGTCTCCGTATACGAGATAATCACATCAGTATAGCCTCGGTCCTTGCTACCACGCCACCCCCCTGTAGCTACTTTCAGTTTTACCCTGGTGTCATCATTAATATTTACCTTTACAGATGCTTCCAAAGAAATTCAGCTATCAATTGAGGCTATCTAGACAAGTATGCTTCTGCGTGAAACTTACTGCCTGATGCTCAATTGCAACATAGCATAAAAACCATTCAAGTCTGACGTCTACTTAACATTATTTTCTTACCTCACGCAGTCGGATCGGCCAGCAAATGCCTATTAGGTTATGAAGCGTGACAGAATAGCGCAAGACAAAATACAATTTTGTATATTATCCTTGCTTTTTATTTTTCTGTGACAAAACTTCTCATTGTCCCTTTTCATAAAAGTTTATTGTAAAAGTGCAAAACATGATTCTCCATATCCAGTTAAGCTGTGTTCACACGTAGCGTCTTTTTTTGATGAAAAACGCCGGCCAGAATATTTTTTCAAATAAGAAAAAACGCCGGCAGCGTTGAGAGCGTCTTTTGTTGCCATAACAACAGTAGCATGTGCAGTAGCATGTTGTTAGCGGTCTAGCTGGCTATACATTGTTGCAGAGCTAACGTTAGGTAACAGGCTAGTTTTGCTAACGACAAGCAGTAAACACAAACACTTTCCAGAAATCCCTATGATCCGTCCAATTTGACTCCAAACGGCATCTTTATGATGAATGTTATGATACCGTTTAACTGTCATGTTGTGCAGTTCACTGTGCTCAGAAACTAGCACAATTAACTTCTCTACCGCTACCCTCTCCATCTCCGCCTGTGATTGGTCAGCTGTCAAAAAAGCGCTTGACGTAGGCGTTTTTTCTGAGAAGTTGTACTTTTTTCAACTGAAAAAAACGCCCTGAGCTGCAGAAATACGTCACCTCCACTTGAGATAAGGAAGTAGTTGAATCGAAACAATAGACGAAGCTTTTACTGTATATGAGACGAAGGCATCGAAAGTAGTTTTGTATTTTACAAAATTTACATTAAAACATCATAATACGTTTAACCTACGTATTTTGACGTTGCCCATGTTTTTTCCGCATACAGTTCAACTAGCCAACGTAACATTCCATACATTTTAGAGAGTAAACATATTAACAACACACTTGTTCATTCATTCGTTCATGCATTTATTCATCTATTTATTCCTTTCTTAACTTTAGAAATATAAACACCACTGAAGTAATAGAACAGCAACAACAGAACAACAATTGAAAAGGACAAGAAAACAGAACGGGTTTGAGGGATTAAAGGGAGTTAATTATTGTTCGAGGCCTCAGTCGTCTAACTAGCAGTCCCAGCTGCAGTATCCAGGGTGGTCATCTGAAGAGTAAAACCCCCAAAGGACTCCCTGCTGATCATTTCCCCGATAGCCAGCCCCACAGTCTTTGTAAAGCCTGCTACACTGTAGGCGACTGCACCTGGAAATGGTGTAGGGCTTCCTGTAGGTCTCTTTGTGCTTCACTGAAAGAGTGTTCCACTTCACTACACCTGTTCAGTTCAGTGTCAAAACACAATTATGACAGAGCATGAATTCACACAATTCAGACAACAAATGAACAAATCTCTAACTAGACTGATCTTCCTCTGTCAAAAGTCAATTTTTTGCACAACTACACTTACAACTTGACTACAACTACCAAGGAGTAGTCAAACTTTTCATGTTAGAGAGGGAAAAAAAGGAGAGTCAAACAATTATATAAAATAGAAAAATACATATTTACCTCTCAATGTGTACAAGTAAAAAGACTCTTCTTTTAAAAAAGACCTTTAGGTTGACACACCTTTGAAATGTAAAGTGCGCTGCATTGTGCGTGCCAATCCTAGCCCTGGAAATAAGTGAGTGAATTATTAAATGTGAAAACGACCTCCTGACACGACTTTTTAACGTTATGCAACGTGTTTTGCTAATTCCAGTGTTCTGCGTCAGCGTCAGGTTAATAGGCCTACTATAGGCTAGCGGCGCTAACGTTGGCAAGATATCAATATTTCTCGCCAGAAACGGACAGAAAAGTTTATTCAACGTAATGACATCAAAATTATACTCATGAACATATAAATCCATCGTGTTTATTCATCATTTCATGTGTAATTTCACCCCAAGCCCTATGCGTATCAGCATATTACCTGAGGTGACCTTAATAACTTACCTGATTTATTAACTTACCTGATTTAGCTGACGCGGCAGTATCTAATATTGTAATTAAAAGACCTACTGCATACCACTTTGTGGTTGATTGAGGGTCTTCCTCCACATTTTGATGCCTTCCAGAAAATAATAAGTCCTCACAGAGTCTGATGTAATCATGGTTGTTTGGTTTATTGCATATGGTGATCAATCACATACAGTAAAACGGGTTGGTCCGCGGAGCAACAGGTGTATATGCAGTGTGTATACATTCACAAACACTCCCCAATCACTCTGCCCTCCCCTCAGCCTGCATCCATCCGTTATGCCTTTTCTCACTCCTATCCCAGACCACAATTTACAACTCCTCCCAGGCTCCTCCTTCAAGATCATCCCATTTTCCATTTAATACACCATTATTTAATTTTTAAGCTGTTACATTTACCCCGCCTGGAAAGTCCCATAAACTCCATAGTCATTAATTGTATATTGTATATTGTATATATAGTATATTGTATATTTTTAAACATAACACTTCTGAAATTTCCCATTATTTCCACTCCACACCTATATGATTTTTAGAAAATAATACACAACATATATGCCTGGAATATAACCATTATTTGCAGGCCCACGTTTAAATAATAAAAAAGGTTAACTATGACAAACTGCAGTAAATCCACATACAGTTCACAAGCATTTTCCAGTACATGTCAGCCAAAGCAGGCAATCAGCTCTTATTTTCTAGCTGTATGACTCCTAAAAGAAAATATAAAACTAAAATGGGATGCATATGTTAAAAGGGGCAAAAACAGGCTGACATGCTGTAGGGGCATGTCAGGGGGAGAAGATACAATAAGTGAAGGTGGCATGACTATGAGTCAGAGGAAGAAGATACAATAAGCGTAGACCATAAACCAATAGGAGAAATGAAGGGAGAGAAGATACAATAAGTGTAGACCATGAACCAATAGGAGAAGTTGGCATGACTATGGAACAGCAACATAGTGCACAAAGGTTCTGGGGTGACTTCCAGGGAGGGCCAATGCTGAAGGCAGTGTTCCTTCTCCAAGTTCACCCACTGTCCTGCAATAGCCCCCAAGATTACCCCTCTAGCAGTGTCTTACAATGGCCTACATGCAATGTTTATGACCTAGGATAACCCCCCAGCATTACTTAAGCATAGAATCACATCATGTTACTTTTCAGTAGTAGTGCTTAATGCATACAATATTTTCCACTATACAAAGTATAATAGAATACATATTATTTAAGGCTAACATACTAGATTGTCTGGTTTCCTTATACACTTCCAGACCTCCACATGTACAGTAAAGATAAAATAAATAGCTGATTTAATATATCAATAACTTCAGTTAATATGTCAATAACTGTGGTTAAAATCAAAAGCTAACATCTGTTGGCAATGCTTATGATGTTTGCTGGCAATAACTTATTTCCACCATATAACAAGCTTAATCGTACCACGTCAAGCTCCGCTTTTCTCTGGGGGGGGGGAGGGGGGAGGGGGTGAAAGTGGCAATACTCATAATTTACATATGGGGTATACACTTTATCAAAAATTTTCCACCACAACTTCTACATTTACCGGGAAGCGGAGGTGACGTACTTCCTGTTCGAGAATGGAGCTCCACTCGCCCCATGGTCTGCAGCCAGACCCTTCTCGAAAAAAACGCTTTTTGAAAACACGGTCTACCCCATAGGATTATTATGTAAATCAGATGCAGACAGCCTTATGATATCAGAAAACAGCATGTCTTGACTGAGAATAACTCTGGATATTTACAATACGTCCCATATTGCAAATATGGACCAGTTATGCTCCGGATATGCTGCGTGTTATAAAAAGTATCCAGTCAAATTATCTCTTGATACAGGCCTATTTCGCCCAGTGTCAGTGTATGGCATAATGATCCACATGACATAGCATGGCATGAGCATAGTTTAATACTATTACTAATCATAAATTTGGTTAGTTACTAAGGTTAAATATAAAAACAGGCAGAATTTCATACTCCATATTTTATCTCTCACCCTTCGCTACAGCAGCCATGCAACACACTGGCCATTTACAGGAGGCCACTCAAAGCAAAATGGATGTAGTATATTAGAAGCTAGGAGAAATGGACAAGAAATGTTGGTGTTGCCATTAAAAGCCAGTGCACTGTGTATTCTTGCATAGGGTGCTATGGTAAAAAGGACAACACAGAGGTAGGGCTGTCTAAAGCCTGTCCAGCTTTCTCCTGTTCAGGACGTTGATCACAACTCTAAGGCATCCACAGAAATGTAATTGACAGGCTCCACAAAAAAGCAATGCACTTGAAATACAATATGCCAACGCTGAAATGCAACACATTGAGAGACTACACTTACAGGCACACAATAAAGAGATTATTGTAATTACTGTGATCAAGACAATAGTTCAATTAAGCTGTTTATATATCCTTGCCAAATGAGGCCTTCTCCAAATTTATGGGGTGTAAATTCAAAAGTGGTGTAATTCCCATTGAAAATGAAAGACATTTGATATGTAAGTGACTTGGGAAGTCATGCAGCCATATCACCCTTGTATGGTGTACATGTAATAATGTAAATGTAATAATTAATTTCACTACAAACTGGTATTCAAATACAGGCGGCAAAATAACAGATTACAAGTACTGTCGTTAGGCCTACTGTTGCTACTTGAGTAGTTTTCCGGGATTTTTAGGTTTTGGGGTATTTTAAATTGTCAGTACTTTTAGGTTCACTCGAGTAGACTGCATTTCGAATGAAAGATTTTTTTTTTTCGCTAATTTTCTATTTTTATGTTTTTAAAGTCCGTTATTCATTTACTCATTCATCTGTTATTCAGTCCGTTACGTTTTTGGTAGACACGTGGGGGGGGGGGGGATGTGACTTACTCGTCCAATGAGCGACGAGAGTCTATTGCCATGGTGTTACTATGTCGCTCATTGAACAAAATTCAGAGCCGGGGTGTTCTGACGACATATCCTATTTATCGCAGCGTCCTACTTTGGCGTAATGCGCGTGCGCGTCCGAAAAATGTCTCAACCACGTTACAACCATGACTGTCTATGGTTACAGCTCATCGAAACGTCCTACCTTGGCCTAATGTGCAGACGCGTACTTTCACTACATTCAAAGCATTTTTACAATGGAGAGCTGACGGGTTTTTGGGAGATGTTCACTTAATGTTACAAAAGTGTTACATGTTAGAAATCACTGAGCAGGATCTTGTAATTAATATTAGGTTAGTGATCAACCATACAACATGTAAAATCTTACCTTTTGTTGCGTCTTTTTAAAAGGAATGTCCACAAAATCCTGTCTTTCATGAACTTAATTTTAGTATGTGATGGTGCTTTATACTATTTGTAGGCCTACAGATGGCTTCACGTAGCATATAGCCTAGGCTATATGTAGCATAGAACCTCACAAGTAATGTTGGAGCGCCCTGTACTGGACTCATTAAGTTATTAGGGTACACAAAATAATGCATTATTTAAGTAGTTAATCCTCAAGAGATTCACTGGTTCAGGTAACATCAAGCTGATTTAAAAAAAAAATACATTAATTAAAATAAACAACAACTGTCAACTTCGTTTGTGAATTAAACAAGTGAGAAATGAATAAAAAACTATTAGGAAAAAATATTTATTTGTACAATGTGGTTAACAAGCTGCAAGCTATGTCCAGTCTTGCCTTGCTGACAGCTTCTTGATTTGTTTTTACTCTTTTGATGCTCCCTGTCTAGAGATAGTCTTCAGCAAACTGCAAAGCACATAACAAACTCATTGTTACTTTGTAATTTTGCATATTTCATATTAAATTATGAAGTTTGTTTCATCTACCAATTATGACCAAACTCTGTACATGTCCACACCACACCCACTACTGTACCCCAGGTCTGCAGAAGTGTGAGAAAATTCTAGAGTTCAGCACACACCAACACAGGATGGCACTCACAAGAAGGGAGCAACAACTGGGGAAAATTCAGGGGAACACATTCAACCCTGCTACACTGACACAGTATATTTCAACTGGTACGCGATTACAGAGCTAACTAAAATATACACACTGTGTTCTGATAGATTATTGATAAAATTAAAAAAACAAAAGCCGTGTTTCGTTCGAATATCACACCTGTAATGCAATAGAAGGGCAGCTATATTTAACAGATTCAGAGAGCATTCAGTGCTACAAAACTGTCGGACGTTCGGGTGCAGTTAGGACTCGGTGTAACAAAACATTTGACCAAACAAGAAGTGTTTTGCAATTATACGTTATTTTTTCTTTCTTTTTTTACTTACCGAATGAATGTCACTTCTTCCTCGTTGCCTCGGCTTCTCGATTCCACGATTTCAAACTTTCTCAGCTGCAAGGTAGGATGTTTGGATGAGTTGTAACGTGGTTGTGACGGTTTTTTCGGACGCGCATGCGCATTAGGCCAAAGTAGGACGCTTCGATAAATAGGATAGCTCGTCATAACACAGATCCGACGCATAAGCGAACTAAGCGCCTGCTTAGGGCCCCCAAGAGCGCTAGAAATGTCCCACAAGAGAGCTTGAAATATGTATTTATTTATTGTTTGTGATATGGTATGTCAATGGTAATCATACAAAAACGCAATATTATATTAACGGGCTGGCTAGCTAATACTAGCTGGTTTGATCAATTCCCGCTGCCTCTGTCAGAGCTGGTGTCACGCTCGTGCGCATGCGCACTGTAACGGACGGTAACTGCGTTTTCGTGCGCACCCCACTAGCCAGCTGTGAGGTTGCAGAGGTATGGACCTCGGTAATTTTTTCCTTCTCAGGCTGACGTTTTGCATTATGTGTGTGTGTGTGTGTGTTAATGTACATGCTTTTATTTTTGTGAACGAAAGTGTTTTGACATCGTTATAAATCCCCCATGCCGACGCATCTATTAGGCTAGGCCCTAGGCAGAACAGTCAACAAATCTGTTCTCTGTAGAATTCTCTGTAGGCCCTGTGGTCGTATCGATCTTATTTCAGCCAATTAGAACTTATTCTTCAGTGATAAGCGACGAGAGCCTACCAGCAGTGAGTAACATTTTAGTGTCTACTAACTAGTGTTCTCTTTTTTAAAAACCAAAATATGGTAAATCTAGGTAAATATTAACGCTACATATTTACCATGTTCACATATCTGTTGAACCGGTCCGTTCACTACCGGTGGGACAGCAGCGCTTCCGAATGACATTGTATCATTTTGTATCAGATAAACGTTATTGAGTTAGCTAGCTAATTAGATAGCGTTAGCTAATGTAATCTAATGTTAGCTAGCTAGACTGTTATCAAACGCTAAATACTGCATTGTATGGTTTACTAATTGACAAAAACGGATGTAAAAACGACTAAAAGTTTTAGAAAAACTGTGTTTGCTGAGGAAAGAATGGGAGATAGAGTGGTCGCAAGCAGCACGTTGCTCTGTTGCCAAGCAACAGTGAGGCAACTATGGCGTCAGATTTATGTCAAAAGTCGCGAGCGTATAAAACATTCTCGCGAGCACACGAAACATGCTGCGAGCGTATAAAACATGCTCGCGCACAAAGCAGCCACCACGCGCGAGAGTCTCTGCTTGGCGAGCGCTGGAGGGCATACGCGCTCGCGCGGGTTAACTCTGCTCGCGCGAATCAAGCCTCATAAGTTTTGACAATTTGGGGGCGGAAACCAATGGAGGCACTGGCCCTCTTATGATCGGTCACTTTCAACGCAATCACACCCACACGACCTCCTTGAACCTTGATTGACAGCTTCCGTTAACTGAACGACAGGCAGACGCTGGTTGGCCAGAGGCTTGTTATTTTACATTTACATTTATTCATTTAGCAGACGCTTTTATCCAAAGCGACGTACAAAAGTGCAAATAGTTGGCAAACAACAGGCACAAGGGCAAGATATGTACAGGTCATACAATGCAGATAGTGCTGAAGCTGAGCGCAAGGTCAGTGTAGCGAGACAGAACTAATCTGATCTGAGGTTACATATCAAATATAGTCACTGGGACAATAAAGTGCTGCAAAACGTGCTACAAATACAACGTAACTTGCTACAAGTACAAGCCAAGAATGTTAGATTTACAAGGTCAAATGGCAAGGGTGTCAGTCCAGGTAGAGTCTAAAGTTGTGTCTTCAGCCCACATCTGAAATTGCAAACTGAGTCCTGACAAGTTCGGAGTTGAAGACACAGTGGACGGAACAATGGCAGCGATACCTGAAGATTGATATGTAAGTGATACTGATAGATGGCTTCGTCTAACAACCCAGCAATTTACTTACTCTGAAATTTGGCTGGAACATAAAAGTAGCTAACATTGGCTAATTAACGTTAGCTGTGCTTCCCCTATCATTCAGCCGATTGCATGTAATAGACGTTAGAAGTAACGTTAACGTAAGTAAATCGCTGGGTTGTTAGACGAAGCCAGCTAGCAGTTGCACTTACATGTAAATCTTCAGGTGTCACCGCCATTGCTCCGTCCACTGTGTCTTCAACACCAAACTTGTTGTCAGGACTCAGTTGTTTGAAATAAGAAGCCTCTGGTCAAACACTGCCTGTAGTTCAGTTCACAGAAGCTGTTAATCAAGGTTCAAGGAGGTCGTGTGGGTGTGATTGCGTTGAAAGTGACCAATCATAAGAGGGCCAGTGCCTCCATTGGTTTCCGCCCCCACACTGTCAAAACTCAGGTCGATTCGCGCTCGCGACTTTTGACATAAATCTGACGGCATACAACTGTCACACGTCTCTGAAACTGCTAGCTAGCTTGTAACGTTAACCAAACTATAACAACCTCATCAGTAATCACAAGCGCAGCACTGGCTGGTACTCTGCTTCTTGTCAATGTGATTTCATCTTACAGCACTGGCTAGCCTCATAATTTGACAGCTTTTAAAATTAACGTTACCTGTGCAATGTGGTCCAACAGGGTTACTATATGTTGCTGTATCAACTAACTTACAGTACTCAAAGTTAGCTAGCTAAGATTGGCTAGCTAACGTCGGTCACCTCGGGCCGCTGTCTTTTTTAACCCATTCATGTCCATAACAAACATCTTTGCTCACAAGAAGGGACTAGCCCACTGATTTTACAGGAATGATTCAAAATGCCTTAAAAGTGAGTTGGTGGTTGGTTTAGCCTACATTTTTGGTACACAATAGCCTATTAGAATTACAAATTTTCCTGGGAAAAAAAGTACAAATGTACAGCTATAAAATAAGCCTGCTCTACTTATGCTTCTGGACCTCGGTTAAAATTTTGCCCTGGCTACGGCCTATCATGCAAGCACAGTCAGTTAGACTAACATTAGTTTACAGTCCGTGTGATTGATCAAGCATTGACAATAGTCAATAGTATTGGCAGCGCTAAGGCAGTGCGGGGCCCCCAAATCTAATTCTGCTTAGGGTCCCATAAAGGCTTGGGCCGGCCCTGACAAAATTGATAGTTCTGCGGCAGAAATGTGGACGACAGCTAGTTAACTCATGTAAGAGATAGCCTGTTAGCTAAGCCACACATACCAGTTTTTCAGAATGACCATTAAGTCCGTTAGTAAGCTAAGACTAACGTTAGTAACACTATCACATTGTCTAGGTATTCACAAAAGATCAATATTTCAGTGAACATTTCATTTATGGTGCAGATTCTCATGTCTCACCTCGTACTAGCAAACTTATTATATTGGGCATAGCCTATTTCACACTTAACAGTGTGTTCAATGACGATGCGAAAAACTAGTACAGTCAACTCCAGAAATATTGGCACCCCTCAAGAAAGTGAGCAAAAACATTAATATAATACAGATAATACACATAATGATTATAATTTTCCTCAAACACATGGGGTCTCCCACACAGTGGCGGAACTAGAGTTTTATACAGGCAGTGGCCAAGGCTACTTTAGGGGGTCCATAGACCATGACAGAAAATGAGTGTGTAACCCTAACCTGGCATCTAAGAAGCATGAATGAATCCTATGATTGCTGATTAGAGGTAGGAGTGATAATTCACTTAACCCGGAGTTCTTTAAAGTGGCAGATAGTGTGGTCCACTAGGGTTACTTCACTAGAATTCTTTAATGTACTATGAATAGCTAGTGTCTCTACCTCAGAACTGCAGCTCAATTTCTTACACACACACACACACACACAGTATACTGTACTCACATACTGGAGAGACTTGGGTCACTCTGTTTTCACGAATATATAATCTGGGTCTGTAAGTGTTGACCATGCAAAATATTTTCAGAAAATAAAGCTCAAGCACCAAGGAGATAAGATAGCTTTTGTGTGTGATATAGTTTGCATAGTTTATTTATGGAAGTAAATTTACAAAAAATAAAAACACTGAAATTTGACATACCAGGTATGACCAACTTGTACAGACCTCTCTGATCCACCCAAGTCAAACAATATGTTTTTTTTTCTTTCTGACTTAAAACACAAGATATACCTGCACAAAATATCAAACTTAAACAATGTTCCCTGCAATTACTGCAAGGTTGTTTTTATTCAAAAACATAATTTCTCAACAACAACCCCTATTTAACATATAGTAAGTGCAAGTGCAAGTAGTGGTGCCCACCAATATTACAAACTTAGTCCAATCTCAATCTTAATTACAAATCCCCATTATCATAACTGTACCTTAAAATCAACTACCAGCCTAAGTTACTAGTTAGATCATGGCTAGCCCTACTCTGCAGAAAGCACCTATAATTTCTTACACCTTTATGACAGCAAACAGGCTATCTGCAAATTGTGGTAATCTTTTGAGTAACGTTAATAGATTTATAATAACAATTGTTAGTTTTGAGTTCAAGTACGAAAATCTAACTGAGTTAATGGATTTCAAACTGCTAAATGTTAACTTGCTGAACACTGACAGCTGTACTAGTTACCCCACATTAGCTAAACACTCGTATACTGTAACATACGACACTGCAGTGTATATGCATGGCGTGTATTACTAGCACAGATGTAAACATAATGTTGGGCTAAATTGGGAACCGATCTCTTTTATCTGATTAACTGTCTGTTATGGAGCCAAATTGTCAATATGCATCTACACGCCGGCTCAACTTTCATAAAAGTTGTTCAGGAAACCTAAACCCGATGCTAAACCTTACTTCAAAATAGTGCTTTTGCCGCAGGTCTGACTGCCACCTTAAAATTTTATTCGCTGTTACTGGCAGTTTGATGCTGATCGACATCTCATTTCACCTCTTGTTGAAAGAAATGTTTATTTTGACATCCGGCAGCGCCTTTTCCAAATTGAGGACAAGGAAGAGAGAATATTTCCACAGCTCACGAGTAAAATGAGATGTCAATCAGAATCACACTGCCAGTGATAGCGAATGAAATTTTAGGGTTGCACCTGGGGTGGCCAATCAGATATCAGGGGTGTTCAGTGCCACCCCGGACACCCCTCTGGCTCCGCCACTGTTTACCATACCACAATTACAAAACAAGTAATATACATCAAATTAAAGACCTCTTTCTCTTCTTTTCAGTGATGATAAGCAGAACATTGTATCTTATCTATTTCTGAGACAACATACAAGAAAGTGGGGCTATATTTTGCCTCACCAGCCCATTTGGCTCAGGTCTCTTTGCATAGGCACATTGTCAAAACTGTTTATTTACCATACTCTCATTAAAAAAACAAGTAATATACATCAAATTAAAGATCTCATTCTCTTCCTTAAAGTGATGATCAGCACATAATTCTGTATGATCCATTTCTTAGACAACATACAAGAAATTAGGGCTACATTTTATCTCACCAACCCATTTGGCCCAGGCCTCCTTGCATAGCCATACTGTCAAAGCTGTTTATTTACCATACTTTCATTAAAAAACAAGTAATATACATCAAATTAAAATCTAAAGTTTTTCTTTTCAGTGATGATAAGCACTTCATTGTATCTTATCCATGTCTTGGAAAACATTTAAAAATGAAGGTCTACATTTTGCCTCACCAGCCCGTTTTGCACAGGCCTCCTAGCGTAGCCACATCAAAAGCTGATTGGCAAAAAGCTGTCAAAGCTGATTGACCACACTCCCATTAAAAAGCAATTATACAAACCAAATTAAAGCACTTGGTCTGCTGATTTCAGGGAGCCTAAATACATGTTTGGCTTTATAGCTTTTGTGAAGCAGCTGGGTGAAATACGCCTGTTTTTCATGTTTGTAAAGGCCTGCAAAACTGCAGTAACCTTTGACCTGTGTGTATCCCCCCAATTGAACTTCACAAAAACAAACTGCAGATGAAAACAATCCTCTCAGCTGTGTCTTTTCACCAAAATTGGGCTATTTATTACAGTTTTGGAGTTATCTGCAGTTCAATTATGGCATTTTTCACTGGTGTACCCTCTGTGTTTACTAGGGAGTTGTGTAGTATGGTGCCTTCCAAATGTCATTATAATAATACAAGTTGTACCTCAATACTCATTCTGGCCTTCTCCTATCATTGCATGTGCTTGGGAGTGAATATATGCAAGAGTTTGTTTAATTTACCCAAAAATAACCATAAAGGTCAGATGACAGGTTAGGGATCTACTGTAAAAAAAAGGCTGCAAGGAGTTCCAGGAGAACGCTGGTTCCCCGCTCTCTTCCCAGAGTTCTCTTTTCTTTGTGAAGGGCAGGGTGCCCTGGAATGGGTTGCCCCCGAGAGAGGGGCCCGAGCCTTGGAAAGCATTTACCACAGAAAGGTGCTGAAAAACTAGATGAAATTTACATAGCAGGCTTGGTAGCACACAGTGACCTAGATGAAAGGGCTATTGAAGCTTTGAGAGAATTTAATGAAGACAGTGCACTGCAAGTTTTACTCCAGTTTAAAGAGAGTGATAACATTGGTAATAATAGGACAATACAGAATGAATGGTAAAGGCAAACATTTACCTTGTGTTTGTACCCTCAGAAAAGGCTGAGATCATGCACCTGGCCTTTGCCACGACCCGAGTCCAGTGCAGGGAAACCCGAGTCCACGGATGCGGATGTCAACCCAGAGGAAGAAGATGATGAAGAGGAATCTACCAGCTCGGTGGCCATTAATGCCAGCGGTACGCTGAGCAACACCAGCATCACAGGAGAAGATCAGAACAGCCCCAACGGTGTAGCTGAAGGAATAAACACAATCTCAGCTGGCCAGGAGAACGCTGGTTCCCTGCTCTCTTCCCAGTCCCCAGCCACAACTGGCAGCAGAATGAGCAGTAATGGCCTGGGGTCCCAGCAGCTGAGGAAGTCCTCCTCATGCAGGACTGCTTGGGGAAACCTCTCGTATGCAGACCTTATAACAAAAGCCATAGAGAGTATGCCTGATAAAAGACTGACGTTGTCCCAAATCTTTGACTGGATGGTTGGATGTGTACCGTACTTCAAAGATAAAGAGGACAGCAACAGCTCAGCAGCTCGACTTGAATCACGCATCAAAACAAAAACAAGAAACATATGCGGTTGGGTAGTTCAGGCACCCACGCTGCCGTTTCCGTGGCTTTGCGTGGCTCAAGCTCAGGCTTTTGCAAAGTGAAAAAAGTGTTGAAAATGATGGCTGGTGCGCCGGCTGAGGTGGGATCCCCACCCCTCGCCGGGAGCGGGGCACACCACCGGTCCATCTCGCCCGCTCTGTCAGGGTGTTGGAGCGTGAGCGTGTGCGATAGGAAAGATGGTGAACTATGCCTGGGCAGGACGAAGCCAGAGGAAACTCTGGTGGAGGAAACTTTGGTGGAGGTCCGTAGTGGTCCTGACGTGCAAATCGGTCGTCTGACCTGGGTATAGGGGCGAAAGACTAATCGAATCTAGTAGCTGGTTCCCTCCGAAGTTTCCCTCAGGATAGCTGGCGCTCGAAGTCTCGCAGTTTTATCTGGTAAAGCGAATGATTGGAGGTCTTGGGGCCGAAACGATCTCAACCTATTCTCAAACTTTAAATGGGTAAGAAGCCCAGCTTGCTGGCTTGGAGCTGGGCGTGGAATGCGAGCCGCCTAGTGGGCCACTTTTGGTAAGCAGAACTGGCGCTGCGGGATGAACCGCCAACTTAAGGCATCGGAAAAGGTGTTCGTCGATACGGACAGCAGGACGGTGGCCATGGGATCGGCAGCAGCGGCGACTCTGGACGTGCGCCAGGCCCTTCTCGGGGATCTCCCCAGCTGCGGCACACGCCAGCATTAGGAAGTCCATCATACCAGTACAGCACTTTCTTAGACTGAAGGTCTTCACAAAGGGATTAGTCTAACGGATCACATTTTGACTTTGGTGTGACTGTAGTAAGACCTGCAAGGTTGAACCGTTGAACCTGACATCACTGACCCCATGAAATAGACCTTTCAATCATGAAAACAATGGATCATACTCAGGCTAACTGCTAACTTGCAGGCTAACCAACTCCTCTACAAAAATTCAGCGAAATAAACAAACTTTATCAATGAACACCATCCAACACACACATTGGTTCAGAGAAGAGACATTTGCATGAATGCAGAAGTTTATAAAAAAAAACAGGAGAGGAGGGAGGAGCATCTGATCCATAAACATTTTCTCAGAGGACCATTTGTAAAGTAACATAAGGGGAAAAAAATTGCAGCGAAAAACATGGATTGTCAGGACAGTAAAGGTCAGCAGGCTTTCACTAAAGAGCTGCACTTTCATGGCAGATATATGTTAACTGTTACTGCATAATAGAAGGGAACTACACAGTACATTATTTTTAGGTCACTAAAAAACATTGTGCAACACAGATTACCGCAGTGTCCCACTGAGTTTTCACCCCTTTGTATGAAATCTAAAGCCTTCTTTTGTCAGTAATGAGGTGGGAACCACTTTTCCTCTTTCTTTTCTTTTTTCTTCTTCAGTCAGAGTCGGAATTCTTCTCCTCCTTCACAAGCAGCTTTTTCCCTCTCTTGGGCTCCACTCCATCATGTTCCTTCTCTCGTTTGCTGTTTTTCGAGTGCAGCTTCTGCCGATACTTGGTCCAGGTCAGCTGCCGGCACCAGGTCTTTCAGCTCCTGGCTCTCGTTGACCTTCTTCAACATCTCATACCTCTCCTTTCCACGGATCTGCAGAGTGAAGATCTCTTCCTCGTCGCAGTGGCGCGCAGCAGGGCACCAGGGGGAGGGGGGCTGTCCACCAGCATCTGCACAGGGCATGTCTTGGCCAGCTGGCAGCATAGCTTGTTCAGTTCAGGAGATTATGTGCAAGTCACTGATTTAGCAGTGCTAGACTGCTGGAAATGCAGCTGGAAGCCCAAAACCCCTGGGTAGTCAGTGGTGGTGGGGACAGTTGAGGAAGGGGGGGCGCCACTGTCCAAGGCTGAGACAGAGGGTTGAGGTGCTGGGGTTGCAGGCACATCAAACAGCTGTTCGTCAAACTCCTCCTGGAGATGGCCCTGTAGCAGGTAATTTTCCAGACTATTCCAGTTCTCATCACCACCTGGAACAGACACCGAGTTCCACAGGTCCTGAAAAGTCTCCTGGCTATCAAAGGCAATCTCCTGGCTATCAAAGGCAAGGTGCCCAGCCTCCTCCTGCTCATTCATCTTGCTTGCCTCCTTGCTCATCTCTCTTGCTCACAGTGGCACACAAGCCAGACAGGCAACACAAAGCTCTTCTTCAGAAGAAATATCTATCCGCAATGTACTCACACTCTCACACTATGTCAGAGATCTGAATTTCTTTTTTAGGCAAGAACACTGACTCCTTTTTCTGTCCGATGAATGACCATGCGTCGAGGATTCCCCTAAAAACATGGAAAACAGACATAATATTTCAAGCTGCTTTACTAAAACTATAGGGCCAAATAATATGTGTTTATGCTCCCTGAAATCAGCAAGAGATCAAGAGCTTTAATTTGGTGTATCACCTTCCATTGTTGCTTTTAATTTGGCAGTAGGACAGGCCTGTAAATTGAGGCCTCTTTTAAGCTTGTTTACACCATGACCTCTGACCCATTTTAGTTGTTTTTGCTGTTTTCAAGCAAAGCCTTTCAGATATTAAAATCCACAGCATATGCAATGAGAAGAAGAAGACAGAATGAGTGTTTTGAGGTACAATTTGTCTTATTATAATGACATTTTGATGGCGGCATACTACACAACTCCCTAGTAAACACAGTGGGCCCAGTAGTGAAAAATGCCATCATTGGACTGCAGATAACTCCAAAACTGTAATGAATAGCACACTCTGGTCACTTTTGGTGAAAAGACACAGCTGAGAGGATTGTTTTCTTGTGAAGTTTGTTTTTGTGAAGTTAAATATGGGGGATACACACAGGTCAAAGGTTATTGCAGTTTTGCAGCACTGCAGGAACATGGAAAACAGACATGTTAATTCAAGCTGGTTTACTAAAACTATAGGGCCAAATAACATGTTTATGCTCCCTGAAATCAGTAGATCAGGAGCTTTAATTTGGTGTATCGCTTTCCATTTTTGCTTTTAATTTGGCATTTGGCATTTGGACAGGCCTGCAAATTGAACACGTGCCGGGCCCTTCTCGCGGATCTCCCCAGCTGCGGTGCGTGCTGGCCCTGTTCACGCGGTGCCGGTGCATCGCCTCGGCCGGCGCCTAGCAGCTGGCTTAGAACTGGTGCGGACCAGGGGAATCCGACTGTTTAATTAAAACAAAGCATCGAAGGCCCGCGGCGGGTGTTGACGCGATGTGATTTCTGCCCAGTGCTCTGAATGTCAAAGTGAAGAAATTCAATGAAGCGCGGGTAAACGGCGGGAGTAACTATGACTCTCTTAAGGTAGCCAAATGCCTCGTCATCTAATTAGTGACGCGCATGAATGGATGAACGAGATTCCCACTGTCCCTACCTACTATCTAGCGAAACCACAGCCAAGGGAACGGGCTTGGCAGAATCAGGGGGGAAAGAACATTTTATTTCATTTTAATTCATAAAAAAATCTCTGTTTACTATTGTCAAAGGTGTTTATTTACCATACCACGATTAAAAAACAAGAAATATACATCAAATGAAAGATCTCATTCTCTTCTTTAAAGTGATGATCAGCACATAATTCTGTCTGATCCATTTCTTAAACAACATGCAAGAAAGTGGGGCAACATTTTCCCTCACTAGCCCTAAGCATTTACCTTAAGCTGAGTCTGTCAACATCTGTGTGAAAATTCCCAGCCTAAGTGAATTCTGACATCAGCTAAAATCATTGCCTCAGGCCTCCTAGCATAGCCACATTGCCAAAGCTGTTTACCATCAGTGGCGGAACTAGAGTTTTACATATGGCCAGGGGGTGGCCAAGGCTACTTTAGGGGGTCCATAGACCATGACAGAAAATGAGTGTGTAACCCTAACCTGACATATAAGAAGGATGAATGAATCATATGATTGCTGATTACAGGTAGAAGTGATAATACACTTAACCCGGAGTTCTTCAATGTGGCAGATAGTGTGGTCCACTAGGGTTACTTCACTAGAATTCTTTAACATACTATGAATAGCCAGTGTCTCTGCCTCGGAACTGCAGCTCAATTTCTTACACACACACACACACACACACACACACAGTGTACTGTACTCACATACTGGAGAGACTTGGGTCACTCTGTTTTCACGAATATATAATCTGGGTCTGTAAGTGTTGACCATGCAAAATATTTTCAGAAAATAAAGCTCAAGCACCAAGGAGATAAGATCTTTTGTGTGTGATATAGTTTGCATAGTTTATTTATGGAAGTAAATTTACAAAATTTACAAAAAAAAAAAAAAACACACACACTGAAAATTCACATACCAGGTATGACCAACTTGTACAGACCTCTCTGATCCACTCAAGTCAAACAATGTTTTTTTCTGTCTGACTTAAAACACAAGATATACCTGCACAAAATATTATCAAGCAGAAATGGACTTGGAAAAATTTTTTTTGGTGCCCACCAATATTACAAACTTAAACAAAGTTCCCTGCAATTACTGCAAGGTTGTTTTTATTCAAAAACATATAATTTTTCAACAACAACCCCTATTTAACATATAGTAAGTGCATTTTTGTTTGTTACTCAAGTTTACATATATTTTACAGGCTTTGTTGATAAGTAACTTATTTGTTGTCCTGTTAGTTACACATGCAACAAAATGGTAATGTTACTTTAACCTCCATTACTTTTCAACCTCTATTTCTCAGCCAATTTACACTGAATTGCAAAAATACGACAGTCTATGGTTACGTCTAAGCATCCAATTACCCCCATTTTATATTACCCCCAAATATACCCCCAAATATAGCTGCAAGCAGCAAAGAAGGGGCCAAGCACCACAGGGCCACCAGGGAGACAACTAATCAGAACAACCCCTGAATGAGACACCAGTCCATCACAGGGTCTGCAGACACATTGACACCCACTCGTACACTCACACCTATGGGAAATATAGCATGTCCAATTGACGTTACCTGAACGTGTTTGGACTGTGGTAGAAAACCAGAATACCCAGAGGAAAGCCACATGAACACAGGGACAAGGTACAAACTGAACGCAGATGCACCCCGAACTTGAAACCTCCATATTGTTAGGCAGTACTGCTACCCATTTGCACCAACGTACTGCCTCCCATCACATATATGTCTAGCTTAAACATAAGCAGTGCCATAAAATGCAGTTTGCCCCCTTGGGATGTCGCAATAAGAAGTGCCAACGCTGTTGGAGGTGTGCAATTTTTGGGTATTTAAAAAAATTCAAAATCATGGGAAAAAGGGAGAGCATGCCATATTAGCTGAATATAATAACATGTCCCTGATTAAAAAAGGACCCCCTTGGACCATGGACACATGGGTGTTTAAACCTGTTTTTCAGTATAGCACCCCAAAGTGGCCAAATTTCACTAAGCTCGGTGTGTGCCACCCAGGCCTCATGGTAAGCATGTGTACCGACTTTTATGCCAATGAACAAAAGCATTACAGAGATATGGCCACTTTTCCTTTATGGCGCCTTCACGGGCAAATCTGTGGGTACACTGAGGCCATATTGTTCAACCTGGCAACTATCCATTAACAACTATTAAGGACAATAATCCAAAAACGTAATACACAAAACTGCATTGTGCCATAACTCTAGGAGGTGGTGGTTAAATGTGTTTTTGACAAAATCAAAGATGGATGAAACACAAAATGGCTGACGTGGAGGTTTCATAAGTTCCCAGTTAGGATCCTTAACTTTGATAAAGCACAAGAAATTTAGTTGAAATATCTGCTTTCATGCCAGAGTAATGGGGATTTAAATGTTTTTAATGGTATAGTGCCCCAAGGGGCCAAATTTCATGAAACCTGATGCATACCCAGTATTCCTAATACCAACAAAGTGTACCGAGTTTGGCATCACTCCAATAAAGCGCTGCTGAGATATGACTCACTTCCTGTTTTGGTGTCTTCACCATGGAATTCATTGGACGACAGCGGCCATATCATTTGCCCTAGCAAAATTCTTTGAATAACTATTGGTCAGAACCCTCTGTAGATGATATGTACCAAATTTGGTGGTGATAGGGTTAATGGTCGAGGACTAGTTCGCAAAAGTAGGTTTTTCGAAAATTCAAAATACGACTTTTGTTTTTGAAAATCCAAAACAGTGGATCAGTCTATTCAATTCATCGTGGCCCAGGGATTCAGGGGAAATAAGGATCACAACTCTAGGACAAACAGTTCAAAAGTTATAAGCAAAAATGTACTCTGAAATTTGGCCTGTTGGTGGCGCTACAGGGAATGATGGAATGACCCCAAATTTGGTACCTGGATACCTTGGACTGTGCTCTATGAGGGTGCCAGAATCCACCAAAATCCACCTAGGACTTCTATGGCCTGCCATAGAAAAACACTGAAAAAAACAATAATACCAAGATGGCCGAGAGACAAAATGGCCAACACAGAGGGTTCATAGTTTCCCAGCTAGGGTCCTTCACTGTGATGATGCACAAGAAATTTGGTTGGAACATCTGCCTTGGTTCCAAAGTGATAGGCATTTGATTTTTTTCTCTGTTTTTCTGGTATAGTGCCCCCATGTGGCCAAATTTCATGAAACTTGGTGGGTACCCAATATTCCCCCTGGCAATAAAGTATACCAAGTTTGGTGTGACTCCAACCAAGCATTGCTGACATATGGCTCACTTCCTGTTTTGGTGTCTTTGCCGTGGAATTTCATTGGATGACAGCGGCCACATCGTTTGCCCTAGCAAAATTCTTTGATTAACTTTTGATCAGACCCCTCTGTAGATGACATATGCCAATTTTGGTGGTGATAGGATCAACTGTCTAGGACTAGTTCGCAAAAGTAGGTTTTTCAAAAAATTCAAAATGGTGGAAAAATCCAATGGTGGACTTCAACGCCAATCTGTGCATTCGAATTGGGGTGACCCAAGGATTCAAACGATCACAACCGTAGGACAAATGGTTCAAAAGTTATAAGCAAAAATATACCTTGAAATTTGGCCTGTTGGTGGCGCTACAGAGATGGATGGATTGACCCCAAATTTGATGCCTGGATACTTTGGACTGTCCTCTATCAATGTGCCAAATTTCATAAAAATTCACCAAGGGGTTCTATGGGCTGCCATAGACTATATTGCGGCTCTTTTAAGTTTCCAATTTTGCGTTTGCTAATGCTTTTTTTAACCAAATATTTCACCAGATATTGTCTGAAACACTTGCAGCAGTAACGTTAATAATCCAATTTCCCAATAAGAGCAACCTATGACCCCCCCCCTTCTGAATTTCCAATTAGAATTTAGCTTGGGGCTTACGTCACGAGCCATGCACACAGCATGTCTGTCAGTGCTCCGCCCCCTTAGCTGTCGTGCTTTTGTTTTCCTTGTGTTTTTCCTGCCCCGCTCCCCGCCCGGTCTCCGCCCGCCTGATTGCCTGCACACCTGCTTTCCATCCCCTCGTCTGCCCTGCCCTATATGTTCCCTGCTTTTCCCTGTCCTGTTGCTAGTTCGTCACAGTGTTTTTCGCCTGTTTCGTCCCCGCGTTTGCTTTATGCTTCTGTCTGCCTGTTTCCCGTTTTTCGACCCTGCTTGTACCCTGACCTCGTTTTTGCCTGCCCCATTGCCTCGTTCGCTTGATTGCCTGCCTGTCCGGTTCCCCGACCTTGCCTGCTCCGACTTCCCCATCCTCGCTTTGTCCACGGACTGTCTCCTGGTTTTCGACCCTGCTTGTTTTCGGATTAGCGATTTGCCTGACGATTCCATTAAAGACGCACGGAACCCGACGCTCCCGTGGTCCGCGCCTGAGTCCCTGCCTGAGCCCCGACAGTACGAACTAGCCACCATGGACTCAGCGGACCTACCCCAGCTGCGGGCTGCACTGGAGCTGCAGGGCGCGTTGTTGGGGGGGCACCAATCCCAGCTGGGAACCATCGGCCGGTCCCTGGAGGGCCTCGCTGCCAGCCTCGCCAGCGTCACGTCCCAGCTGCAACAGCTGCAGCTGAGCCAGGGTAATCGCCTCTCGCCGCCTGCGGCAGCTCCCCCACCAGTTTCACCAGTACCCCCAAGCCGGGAGCCCCGTCTGCCTCCTCCCGAGTCATACGCGGGGGATCCAGGAACCTGTCGGTCGTTCCTCTCCCAGTGCTCCCTGGTTTTCGAACTGCAGCCCTCCACGTTTCCCACGGACCGGGCGAGGATCGCTTACGTCATCACCCTGCTGACGGGACGTGCCAGGGAGTGGGGCACTGCGGTCTGGGACGCCGGCGTTTCTTTCTGCCAGTCCTTCACAGCCTTTGCCGAGGAGATGAGGAAGGTCTTCGACCGATCCAGACACGGTTGCGAGGCTGCAAGGGAGATGCTCAGGATTCGCCAGGGGCGCCGGTCAGTGTCGGATTTTGCGATAGACTTTCGCACTCTCGCTGCCACCAGTGGCTGGAATACAGCGGCGCAGTACGACGCCTTTCTTCACGGCCTTTCGGAGTCCATCAAGGACGAGCTGGCCACTCGGGAACTGCCGGCCAGCTTTGACGCCCTGGTGGATCTGGCTATCCGTGTCGACCAGCGCCTGTCGCAGCGGTGCCGGGAGAGAGGAGCCAGTAGATTGCTGAGCCCCTTCAAAGAACTGCCCGCACCGGTTGCGCGTAGCCCCGCCATTCTGCCGCCTACTTCCCCGGAGCCGATGCAAGTAGACCGCACTCGCATGACTCGCCTGTCCCCTGCCGAGCGACAGAGGAGGATTAGCGCCGGAGCCTGCCTGTACTGCGGTCAGCCAGGGCATTTCGTGGCGACCTGCCCTGTTAAAAGCCAGCGCTCACCCGTAGCAGGGGGATTACAGGTGAGCGTGACCCCTTTAAGCCAGTCCCCTGAGATCCGCCCCCTGTTTTCGGCCACTCTGCTCATCGGGGGTCGTTCCCATGCTGTCTCTGTTTTAATCGATTCGGGGGCCGATGGGAGTTTCATTGATGCCGGCTTGGCGGCCCGATTGCAGCTGCCCCGTATCCCGCTGCACTCGCCCCTAGAAGCCCACGCCATCACCGGGGCCCCTCTGGTCCGCATCACCCACGCTACCCCCCCTGTGAGCTTCCTCATCTCCGGCAACCATCGCGAAGAGATCGTGTTGCACGTGTTAGACACCCCACAAGCTTCCGTGGTCCTGGGCCATCCCTGGCTAGCTCAGCACAACCCCCACGTTGACTGGCAGGGCAACAAGATTCTGGGTTGGAGCCCGTTCTGCCATTCCCACTGTCTTCGCGATGCTCTGACTCCGGTGTCACCTGACGCCGCCGCACCCGAGGAATTCCCGGACCTGTCAGCAGTGCCGCTGGAGTACCTGGACTTGAAGCCAGTCTTCAGTAAGTCCCGCGCCACCTCGCTTCCTCCGCATCGCCCCTACGACTGTGCGATTGATCTCCTGCCCAGCTCCTCACCCCCGAGGGGGCGCCTGTACTCCCTGTCTCCGCCGGAGAGGAAGGCCATGGATCGCTACATCCGGGAGTCCCTAGCCGCCGGGATCATCCGCCCGTCCTCCTCGCCTGCCGGGGCCGGGTTTTTTCTTCGTCGGGAAGAAGGACGGCTCTCTCCGTCCCTGCATTGATTACCGGGGTCTCAATGCCATTACCGTTAAGAATCGCTACCCCCTACCGCTCCTGTCCGCTGCCTTTGAGTCGTTGCAAGGGGCCACCGTCTTCACCAAACTCGACCTCCGCAACGCTTACCACCTGGTCCGTATCCGTGAGGGAGACGAGTGGAAGACTGCCTTCAACACTCCATCCGGGCACTATGAATATTTGGTCATGCCGTTCGGGTTAATGAATTCCCCCGCTGTGTTTCAGTCTCTGGTAAACGATGTGCTCCGGGACATGCTGAACCGGTTTGTCTTCGTTTACCTGGACGACATACTCATCTTCTCCCGCTCCCTGTCCGAACACGTTCAGCATGTCCGTCGGGTTCTCCAGCGCCTGCTGGAGAATCACCTGTATGTCAAAGCGGAGAAATGCGAATTCCATCGGAAGACCGTCTCCTTCCTGGGTTTCGTGATCACAGCGGGAGAGATCCAAATGGACCGGCAGAAAGTGCGAGCAGTAGAGGAGTGGCCTCGCCCCACTTCCCGTCGAGAGCTACAGCGCTTCCTCGGCTTTGCAAACTTTTACCGCCGCTTCGTTCGGAATTACAGCACGGTAGCGGCTCCCCTCACTGCTTTGACGTCTGTCAATAGGGCTTTTACCTGGTCCCCGGGAGCCGAGGAGGCATTCCGCAACCTGAAGGGCCGCTTCACCTCAGCGCCCATTCTAACCCAGCCCGATCCTGCCCGACAGTTCGTCGTGGAGGTGGACGCCTCGGACGTGGGAGTGGGGGCCGTCCTTTCACAACGCTCCGCTTCCGACAACAAGCTCCGCCCATGTGCTTACTACTCCCACCGTCTTTCACCCTCTGAGCGTAATTACGACATCGGTGACCGGGAGCTACTCGCTGTTAAACTGGCGCTGGAGGAGTGGAGGCATTGGCTGGAGGGGGCGAAGACGCCGTTCCTGGTGTGGACCGATCATAAGAACCTTGAATACATCAGGTCGGCTAAGCGTCTGAACCCCCGACAGGCCCGCTGGTCCCTGCTGTTTTCCCGGTTCGACTTCACTCTGTCCTACCGACCGGGAACAAAGAATGGGAAACCCGATGCTCTGTCTCGCCTGTTCGCGCCAGCAGACGAGATCCAGGAACCCAGCACCATTTTGCCTGCCCGATGCGTGGTCGCAGCGGCGCAATGGGACATCGAGACCATCGTCCACACCGCTCTCCGGACCGAACCGGG
Source organism: Megalops cyprinoides (assembly GCF_013368585.1). Lineage (NCBI taxonomy): Eukaryota > Metazoa > Chordata > Actinopteri > Elopiformes > Megalopidae > Megalops > Megalops cyprinoides. The sequence goes on along the minus strand of NC_050607.1, from coordinate 20,051,891 downwards.
TCCTAGCTCCTGTCCCCCTAATCGCCTCTTCGTTCCTCGTTCTGTCCGATCCCAGGTCCTGCAATGGGGACACTCGTCCAGACTCGCCTGCCATCCCGGCGCCCGACGTACAGCGGTGTTCATCAGTCGGCGGTTCTGGTGGCCCACCATTAAAGAGGACGTCCGCAGCTTTGTTTCTGCCTGCTCGGTCTGCGCCCGGAACAAGACGCCTAACCAGCCGCCTGCTGGTCTGCTGCAACCCCTGCCGGTTCCCCGACGACCCTGGTCCCACATTGCGCTGGATTACGTCACCGGTCTGCCCCCATCTGATGGTAACACCACCATCCTCACCATCGTTGATCGGTTTTCCAAGTCCGTCCACTTCGTTCCACTCCCCAAACTCCCCTCTGCCAGAGAAACCGCCCAACTGCTTGTACACCACGTGTTCAGGCTGCACGGGCTGCCCACTGACGTGGTGTCTGATCGGGGTCCCCAGTTCACCTCTCACTTCTGGAGGGCTTTTTGCAGGCTGCTGGGCGCCACGGTCAGTTTGTCGTCCGGGTTCCACCCCCAGTCCAACGGCCAAGCCGAGCGGGCGAACCAGCAACTGGAGACTGTGCTGCGGTGTCTCACCTCCCAAGAGCCGTCAGCATGGAGCCAGCAACTGCCATGGGTGGAATACGCCATCAACTCCCTGCCCTCGTCGTCGTCGGGACTGTCTCCCTTTCAGTGCTGTCTAGGTTACCAGCCCCCCCTGTTCCCAGCCCAGGAGGAGGAGGTCGGCGTCCCCTCAGCGGCTGCGTTCATCCGGCGATGTCACCGCACCTGGAGGCGTGCGCGGCTCGCCCTGCTGCGAGCCTCAGCCCAGACTAAGCGCTTCGCCGACCGCCGCCGCTCCAAAGCCCCCCGCTATCGCCTGGGTCAGCGGGTGTGGCTCTCCACTAGGGATCTTCCCCTCAGGACAGACTCCCGCAAGCTCACTCCTCGCTTCATCGGGCCGTTCCCTATTGCCAAGGTGATCGGTTCCGCGGCGGTCCGCCTTAAGCTACCGCTCTCTCTCCGCCGCATACATCCCACCTTCCACGTCTCCAGGATCAAGCCCGTCGTCCGGAGCCCCCTCTGCCCGGCTCCGCGGGCTCCTCCACCTCCTCGCCTGATCGACGGGACAAAGGCATACACTGTGCGCCGCCTGCTTAAGGTTAGGCGACGGGGGCGCGGACTCCAATACCTGGTTGACTGGGAGGGCTACGGCCCCGAGGAGAGGTGTTGGGTCCCTGCCAGGGACATCCTGGATCCTGCCCTCATCAGGGACTTCCACCGCCGGCATCCTGGCGCACCCGCTAGGACGCCTGGGGGCGTCCGTAGAGGGGGGGGTACTGTCAGTGCTCCGCCCCCTTAGCTGTCGTGCTTTTGTTTTCCTTGTGTTTTTCCTGCCCCGCTCCCCGCCCGGTCTCCGCCCGCCTGATTGCCTGCACACCTGCTTTCCATCCCCTCGTCTGCCCTGCCCTATATGTTCCCTGCTTTTCCCTGTCCTGTTGCTAGTTCGTCACAGTGTTTTTCGCCTGTTTTGTCCCCGCGTTTGCTTTATGCTTCTGTCTGCCTGTTTCCCGTTTTTTCGACCCTGCTTGTACCCTGACCTCGTTTTTGCCTGCCCCATTGCCTCGTTCGCTTGATTGCCTGCCTGTCCGGTTCCCCGACCTTGCCTGCTCCGACTTCCCCATACTCGCTTTGTCCACGGACTGTCTCCTGGTTTTCGACCCTGCTTGTTTTCGGATTAGCGATTTGCCTGACGATTCCATTAAAGACGCACGGAACCCGACGCTCCCGTGGTCCGCGCCTGAGTCCCTGCCTGAGCCCCAACAATGTCAGTGAGTGGAAAAATAGCTAACTCGCTAATGCGCGAAACATCGAACTAAAATGGCGAAAGTAACCAAAAAATACCAAATACAAAGAGGAGTACAGGACATTCAAAGAGGAGTGGGAACTTGAATTTTTCTTTGTGTCCAGTGGTGTGGCCAAGTGCATTTGTCTCCGTTGTGATAAAACAATTTCGCAGTTCAAAAGGTCCAATTTACAGCCACATCACGAGACTAAACACCCAACATTCAGTACTTATTTTCCTATGGGAGGGGGGTAAGGACCAAAAAACGTAGAAGACTCAAACAACAGCAATCTGTACACAAAACATATTTCCACATCAACGCCAGTGAAAAGGCGACAACAGCATCATTCAAAATCAACCATGAACTAACGAAAAGGATGAAACCATACACAAGTGGAGAAATGACAACAGAAGAACTACTTGACATGGTTGCCCTGCAAAATGGAACCACTGGCCAGTAGATCAAAACAACTGCATCGGAAACTTTGAGAAAGTTTGCTATTCAACCTGCTAATATCACAGCGATCACAACAGGCGGTGCACCAGCTATGCTCGGTAAGAGAAACGGGGCGGTGGCTTTATTAAAAGCAGCACTGAAAGCAAATAGGGCAGCAAATGACATTTTCTCTTACCACCGTATTGTGCATCAACAATGTTGTTTGCTAAGTTTAAGTCACTGAATGTAATCGAGTCGGTGAATTACGTTAGGGCCCGTGCAAGAAACCAGCAGAATTGTGAACTTCTGTGTGAGGAATTCGACACGCAATATGGGGAGTTGGTGTTACGCACTGAAATACGATGGCTATCTAAAGAACACGTGCTTGCCCATTTCATTGATGTGCTTGAACCACTGAACGTATTCGTTGTTGGACTAGGGGAGACAGCGAGATTTTCCTTTTTGGATGACAAAGAATGGGTGCTTTCTCTTTTTAATTCCTTTGCGACATTACACAGCATTTGAATGATTTGAACGTCAAGATGCATGGCGGGAACAAAACTGTTTATGAACTCCCCCTCCGTCCCTCCCCTCTCTAGTGTGCTGCCACCTGAGGGAGAGAATCTACAGCTGCAGTTATGACTGTGGTGATCGCCAGTGAGCAGTAACAAGTGTCCTTACTGAAATAAAAATGTGAATTACATAACACTGCACGATTATGATTTGTCATTCCACGTAAATTGGCTATTAGTAGCCTTATTATTTTAGGTTTGTTTAAAAGGTTGGGTGAGGAGGCATATTTTTATAATGTGGCACTTTCCAAAAAAAAAAAAACATATTGTCAGTGTGGCTCCTGAGTTGGCCAAGTCTGAGTACCGCTGAGTTAGATCATGGCTAGCCCTACTCTGCAGAAAGCAGCTATAATTTCTTACACCTTTGTGACAGCAAACAGGCTATCTGCAAATTGTGGTAACGTTAATAGATTGATAATAACAATTATTCGTTTTGAGTTCAAGTACGAAAATCTAACTGAGTTAATGGATTTCAAACTGCTAAATGTTAACTTGCTGAACACTGACAGCTGTACTAGTTACCCCACATTAGCTAAACACTTGTATACTGTAACATACGACACTGCACTGTATATGCATGGCGTGTATTACTAGCACAGATGTAAACATAATTTTGGGCTAAATTGGGAACCGATCTCTTTTATCTGATTAACTGTCTGTTATGGAGCCAAATTGTCAATATACATCTACACAGCGGCTTAACTTTCGTAAAAAGTTGTTCAGGAAACCTAAACCCGATGCTAAACCTTACTTCAAAATAGTGCTTTTGCCGCAGGTCTGACTGCCACCCTAAAATTTCATTCGCTGTTACTGGCAGTTTGATGCTGATTGACATCTCATTTCACCTCTTGTTGAAAGAAATGTTTATTTTGACATCCGGCAGCGCCTTTTTCAAATCAAGGACGAGGAAGAGAAAATATTTCAACAGCTCATGGGTAACACCCCTCTGGCTCCGCCACTGCTCCCACACACACACACAGACACACACACACACACACACACACACACACACACACACGACCTAACTGTGTAACAAAGTAACATAGCCTACATAACAAAGGCTTAAAGGAAGAACATTATTCATAAAGAAAAGCTAACAACAAAAACAAAAAGTATCATGGGAACACACACTTCCTTAGCAGCAGTGGCTAACTATCAACCGCTACAATATACTGTATTATGTAGTCTAACCATCATGATTAAAATAATCTACACAACTACTGGAGTTTACTGAACTGTTCAACAGTGATTCAGGTCAGTAGAGAGCATTTCACGCTGCACTCTTTGGAGTCGTACGGAACCATTGTACTGAGAACATTTCCGGGCATTTCGGTTCTCATCGTCAATGCAGTCAGAGAATCTTTTGAGTCTGAACGAACTGTTGTACTGAGAACTTGTCAACAATACATCAGGTCAGTAGGGGGATTTTAGAGTCTTTATAGTCACCAGATCTTTTGAGTCTGAACAAACCATTGTACTGAGAACTTGTCAAAGCACATCAAGTCATTCAGTACACAGTACACAGTGGGGGTGTTTCGAGTCTTCCAGAGTCAGTCACATGCTGTAGTCACCATGGTCAGCATAGTCACCAAGCCGCCATGCCAAGATGGCCAATGGGAGGTGCTTTGAGTGTTTTAGCATTTCAGCCATTGGCTAGCTGTCATCATGAACATACCGCGGATACAGTTTTGTGATAGTGTGGTGGAAAACTACTCCCAGTCTGGGCCAGGTACTCTGGGGGCTCCCTCCACACTTGTACAGTAATTCACCAAGTTATGTAATTTTATATATATCATTTTGTAATAATTTCAGAAAGTGAATTCCAGTGCCCAATAAAGGACAAATATAATTCTCAAGAGTCTGATGTAATTGGTTCATTGTATATATGCGCACATCACATACAGTAAACCGGGCTGGTCCTGCAACACACACATTCACACAACTCATCCAGCTGTATAAATGGATAACATTGTAAAGAACTGTAACCTATGTAAGTCGCTTTGGATAAAAGCATCTGCTAAATGAATAAATGTAAATGTAAATGTAAAAATTCACTCTGAAACACCCTCTGAAAGCACTTCTCTTTTATGTTTTTTCCCTTAGCTCCTCTTGTTGTGGAGCTTAGACTCAAGCCCCCTCCTTTTATAACCCATTTTCTGTACACTATTGTTTTCAAGATCACACCAGTCTGATTATAAAAAAAAATAATTATCCCATCTTGGCTGTACACCATTATCTCCAAGGCCACACATATCTAATATATACAAAAATAATTAAAGAATATTGATCCTGCTACGGCTGCCCTCCAGTATTGCCAGGGCCACGCATACTTAATATATGTATAAAAATAACTACCCCTGCTTAACCTGTTCTGCCTTGGTTGTATTCCATGAATGTATTCCTTGTTTGACAACCCCCCTTCACAGAGTCCAATTCTTTTATCCCACACTCAAGGTCCATCCTCTGAGCAATGCTCAGACAGCATCCAGCTAAGCCCAGATAACAAGCCTTACTTAGCATACAGATATCTCACAGCTGTTTACCCCTCCCACAGTCTTCTGTACTCTTCTGACCCTTCCTTTTAGTTTTTACTCACATGCATACAAAGCAAGATGTTTATTTAAGGTTAACATATTAAATTATCTGTGCATAGTAAAAATAAAGTGGTTAAAGTCAAAAACTAACATATTCTGGCAATGCTTAGAATTTACATATGGGGTATACACTTAGTCAAAAATGTTCCACCACACATATACATACCAGATACACACGGACACACAAAATACAACATCAACAACACAAGGCAGAGCCAGCCCTCACCAATTCGGTGCCCTAGGCAAGATTTTAGCTGGTGCCCCTTGCATCACAGCCAATCCGCTGGTTGCACAATCACTTCCACGTTCTACTTATTACTGTTCGTTTTTTTCCGGTTCAACAATGGCGACGTTCTACGCTCGCTGTCTACAAAGAGCTACCAAAGTTGAACATAACCAATGTTCATCGGATTTGCAGGATGACTAAAGCCCCAACCAGCATATTAGACAAAGGATTTAAATTATATGCTGCGTCATATATACACAGCTACGAAGATAAGAAAACAACTATTAACTAACACTAGCTAACGTCAAATAGTAGCTTTCGTTGTACAAGTTCACTAACATTAACTATGTTAGCAGTATACCTATGTAAGCAGAAGGACATAGGGACTTGTATAGCTAATATGCACACTTCAGTATTTGGTTATTTATCGCAAGTCATATCGT